>NC_133129.1:42140505-42373005 GCF_048418815.1 Hemitrygon akajei
AGCCACTGAGGTCAAACTAACTCTTTCCCTTCCTGAAGAATGGAGTGACATTTGCAATTTTCCAGTCTTCCAGAACCATTCCAGAATCTAGTGATTCTTGAAAGATCATTATTAATCCCTGCACAACCCCTTCAGGCATCTTTCAGAACTCTAGAGTGTACACCATCTGGTCCAGGTGACTTAATTACCTTCAGACCTTTCAGTTTCCCAAGAACCTACTCTCCTGTTAGGGATAACTTCACACTCTTCATGACCCCTGCCACCTGGAACTTGCACCAGACTCCTAGTGTCTTCCACAGTGACGACTGATGCAAAATACTTAGTTTGTCTGCCATTTCATTATCTCCCATTGCTACCTCTCCAGCATTGTTTTCCAGTGATCTGATATCCACTCGTGCCTCTCTTTTACACTTTGTGTATCTGAAGAAGCTTATGGTATCTTCTTTAATACTGGCTAGCTTACTTTCGTATTCCATCTTTACTTTAACGACTTTATCTGGTTGTCTTCTGCTGGTTTTTAAAAGCTTCCCAATCCTCTAACTTCCCACTGTTTTTGGAGCCAAAGTGTAGAGTATCCAAGTTTGTGATGACAGGCCCTCAGTTTGTTTTTTATGTAACACTTTCAGTCTTGTATTCACCCTTTTCAATTTTGTCCGCCTTTTGCGTTGCGCTTCATCCTGTTGACTGCAATTTTGCTCTATCATCAGCCTCTCCTTACTAGGGGTTTCACTGCATACTGCCTCTGTTTGTAAACCAACTATCTCATCTTCAGAACTATCACTGTGGTTTGCATCCCCCTACCAAATTAGTTTAAACCCACCTGAACAGCTCTAGCAACCTGTCCACAAGGATGTTTGTCCTCCTTGGGTTCAAGTGTAACCCATCCTTTTTGTACAGGTCATGCCTTCCCCAGAAGAGATCCCAATGATCCATAAACCTGAACCCTTACCTCCTGCACCAGTTCCTCAGCGATACTTTCACCTGCCAAATCATCCTGCTCTTGCTCTCACTGGCATGTGTCACAGGCAGCGATCCCGAGATTACTACCCTGGACATCCTATTTCTCAGCTTCCTACCTAGCTTCAGGACCTCCTCACCTTTCCTACCTATGTCATTGGTGCCAATATGTACCAAGACTTTTGGCTGCTCACCCTCGCCCTTGAGAATGCCATGGACCAATCTGAGACATTCCCGAAGCTGGCACCAGGAAAGCAGCTTACCATCCAGGTGTCCCTTTTGTGCTCATGGAGCCTTGCCTCTTGCTCTGATTAAGGAATCTCCTATCGCTGAAATTGTGTGAGGTTATTCATTTGGGTAGGATAATCAAATGCAGATAGTTGTGCAAATGTTAAGTGGCTACAAAATGAGTGAAGTACATAAAAATCTCAGTTTAATTGTGGATGAAACACAAAGTTAGCATGAAGTGCAGCCAAGGAGAGCAGCTAATAACAGCTTAAAAAAAAAAGCATGTTGTCCTTTACAATTGTGGGGTTAGTGTTCAAAAGTTCAAAACAACTAATTCCCTTCAAACAATCAGTGCTTGAGCCAACTGCCAAACCCCTAATCATTACGGTCTAGCAATACTTCGACTAGTTTGCACTAAAATGGACTTTTTTTTCCTAATTATGTTCTTCCTTGTAAAACATATGTATAATTTGTTTTTCTTGTGAATGCTGCTAATGTGATGCCATGTGCCTGTGATGCTTCTGCAAGTAACTTTTTCATAGCAGCTGCACATAATATGTACATATACATCAGCCATTAAACTCAACTTCAAAAATATCAGAGATATACAGCATGTTGAAGCTGTACCTCGAATACTGCGTGGAGTGTTGATCCAATTGTACTTGGAAACACTAGCACTGATGTCAGTCCAGAACTCAGTTGGCTAATTTTTGGGATGAAAGGCTTGCCTTTCACAAACAGTGAAGTAAGACTTGATACTTTGGAGCTTTACACGAATGAAGGGTGATTATGTTGAAGTACATTAGTTCCTAAGAAAAGATGACATAAATAGATGTTGATTTCTTTACTCTAGCATGGAAGTCTCAAGTGAGAGAACGTAATAAGTGGACATTCATTTAAAGCTGAAGTGTGAAGTTCTTTCGAGTCATAAAGGATGGCAGATCTCTTGAATTCTCGTTTGCAGAAGGCTATGGAGGCTAGATCACAAGAGATATTTGAAGAGGAAGTAGACACATTCAAGGAATTAATGGCCACATTAAAACTGCAAAAATCCTCTATCCCATTTTCAGAATGGTTCAGCATCTGGTTCAACAGGACACGGTTCCCATGTTCCCTCCAAATACTCTGGTATCTCATTCTCACACTCACTTTAAACATGCTGGTACTCCTTCTTTCTGTGCTCCCTTTAAATGCACCTGGTGGTCTGGAGAATTTGTTATAATTCAAAATGGATGATTTTAAAGAGTGTTGGCATATTACTAGGACTAATATCCAGTTGTCTGGAAAATCTGCCAGGCCAGCAGCACCAAAGTCACAAAGGTGCTGAATTATCAGTGCACTGGACACAGAAGTATTGAGGCCTAGGGCTGATAAATCATTATCATACTGAATGGCAGGACAGACAAGGGGCAAAGTAGTTGTTCCAGCTCCTGCTTTTTCTGTGTATATTTTTGTGCCAATGTTATAAGTTTAAGAGTTGAAATCTCACAAAGGAAAGATGATTTAAATTTGAATATTAGAATAGCAATAAAGTATCAGAACCAGTCAGGGAAGGTTAATTTTTTGTGTAATAAGATTGATAAGTTTCAAATTCAATTAAAGTAAAGAATTAAGTGGATTGAATATTGTTTATGCTAATTATTAAAATAATGTGTAAATCACATTGAAAATTGAAAACTAAAAGTATTGATGTCCTGTTTCACATTTGGTGTACTGTATAAAAAATGAATTTTAAAACAAAAACTAATCAAATCCATAATTTCAGTAGAGATAGTAGCAATGAAAACTGTATGGTGATACAAAGAAAATAGCACAAGCTATTCATGAATGAATCTATGTAGGTACTGAGTGCTGAAAAAAACCTCTGATCCATATTTTTAAATAAAAAGAAACAAATTGTCTATATCTTTCTGCCCGATCTGTTTATAAGTGTGAACAAAGTGGTATCAGTGGGAGACCTGTCAATGCATTTGGTTTGTCAATGATTGTGTATAAATGTGGGCAGAGTAAGAAATAAAATTTGCACAGTAAAATACGATTTCATTTGCCTTCTCAGCAGCTCCATTGCTCATGCTGTGGTGTGAAATTTTCATTTTACACAGTTTGCAAGCAAAGGGCTATGAATTATGTATTGAGCTAGAGAAATCCTCAGTTTCCTGCTTTGTGCCACAAATGCCTTTATCTAGGTTCCATCTCTATTACTAGGATGAATCTCTGATTCAGGAATATTTGATCAGATATGGTTTTAACTTCATTATTTGTTTCTGTTATTAAGCCTTTTTGATGACAGTTACTTGTCTGTCTGTCACAGGAAAATCTGGATAGCTGGTGACTGGAATGTCATGCATTTTTCTTCTTTAATAGATTTTTTATCATCAAAAGGCATGGAAAGAGTTGCATCTGACACTTTAGACAAATGCATTGGGAAAATACACATGTGAGGTATTTAACATCCCACTGAAGGTGTCACTGTCTTGGTATTTCAGACCTATGTTTTGTTAAACCGTGCATCCATTTTTTGTGTTTAGAGCAGATTTAAGATCCATTAAATGAAAATAATTGTTATAAGTTCATCCATGCAATATAATTAGCAAATCACACGTCTAGAACTCTTCCCTCACTGGATATGACTTAGCAGATCAAGGAAAGTGGATAAAGGATTTCTCATCCTCTTGAGTCTGTTCCAGCATGTAATACTCCCCAGGTCAGTTTGTCCATCTCCCTGAAAACGTTGTCACCCCTGTCGTGAGCTCGCTGTCAAGCTTTTTTTCAGCTTTGTGAGTGTTCATTGGTTTGATGGGATATATGTCAGGAAGGCCACATGCTTCCATAGGGAAGTTGCCTCTGGAGAATTTACCCAAGTTTTGTGAGATGAGTGGATAGGTGAACAACTGACATAGATGGCCTGTGATTAATGAGAAATACTGGGCCATTATCTGTCTGTGACAATGCGGTGCCCAAACCTGAACTTGTGCTCCTGCTACTGCCAGAGCACATAACCGGGAAGCAATCCTTCCTGATTTTTGTACTCAGCCCCTCTTGAGATAAAAGCCAAGAATTCTGTTGTGCATTACAGCTTTCCGATTGTTTACTGTAATTTTATATTTTTGTCTTTGAAATGTACTTGCAGCAAAAATTTATTTTGAATTGAAAACAAAGAATATGGAGATGTCAGATTGGTTGTGACACACCAGCAGTATAAAAATGGTAAAGCAGTTTTTATACACTATATAGGAAAAAGATGAGGATCCTGATGAGCCTAAATTAACCAAATGGTAGAACCAGGATTATCTGAGTCAAAGCTTGAAAACCAGTTATGATTATTAAGCACATTGAGTATAAAAATGCCTAGCTAATTTGCTGAATTCTGATTTTAATCTTGTTCTGACCAATTCTCAAGTGAATCAAATTAGAATTTATTAAAATCAGTCGAATTGTACACCATAAGGTAATGAGGTTTACATTGAACAAAAAAAATACAAAAATGCTCAAATCAGCCGATCATGTCTTATTAACCAACAGATGCCATATGTTTGAATTCTAGTGATGCTTGAAGCATAATTTAACTTGTTGTCTGAAAGATTTAATTGTTTGTATGCCACATTGCTACTTTCCAACTGCACTTGCATTGAAATGCAGAAATTTGAACAATCCTAAATCAGGTATCTAATAGTTTTCAGATGTTTGCAGGTACGATTTCCCGTCAAGTATTGCACAATTTATTTAACCATTTCTCTATTTAACTAAAAGTTCTTCCCCTCGTGAACATTTATCACTTTGAAGCAATTGGTGTGTTTTTTTTTAAAAGAAGGTTGAAATTTAAAACTTTCTCAGTTTGTAGCAAGCTATGGATTACTTTATCACTTCTTCCTAAGTAGTAAAATTTGTACAGTCTGGATCAGCTTGAATACTGTGACAATTTGCAACCTTGATTTCTCCCTATCACATAGGTCTAATTAAAAAGCCTTCCTGTTGTTTATTTTGCCACTTTTTGAGAAGTGCCAATGTTGCCTTGGTTGAAAGGCCTGAATGGACACCACCTTAAGGATCAATCTGTTGTATCTACTTGTCACTCATTTCACAGTCACATTGATATATTACTGCCTTTTCATTTTTGATATGATTGGTGCATGGCGTAAAGGCTGTACAAACGGAAATGTAGCTCTTAATCTGCATGGTTATAGAATCATGTAATGTTTCTGCACAGGAGTCCATTTAGCCTAACAAGTAATTTTGTTCTACCTTACCCTTTCACAATATCCTTGATTTTTCTTTCAGACCATAAAACATAGGAGCAGAATTATGCCATTCTGCCCATTGAGTCTTCTCCGTCATTCCCAAGCCTTGCCACTATACGCCCTGACAAATCAAGAACCTATCAACCTCTGCTTTCAAGATGGCCTCCACAGCCATCTCTGGCAATGAATGCACAGATTCACTACTCTCTGACTAAAGAAATTCCTCATCTCTGTTGTAAATGGATGCCCCTATATTCTGAGGCTATCCTGTCTCGTCTTAGACTTCCCCAGTATAGGAAACATCCACTCTATCTAGGCCTTTCAATATTCGAAAGGTTTCAATGAGATTCTACCCCCCCCCCCCACATTCTTTCATACTCCAGCAATTACAGGCCTAGAACCATCAAATGCTCCTCGTACATTAACCCTTTTATTCCCAGAATAATTCTTGTTAACCTCCTGTGGACCCTATACAATGCCAGCATATTTTTCCTTAGATAAGGGGCACAAAACTGCTCACAATTCTCCTAAGTGCAGTCTGACCAATGGCTTATAAATCCTTGCTTTTATATACCAGTTTTCTTGAAATGGATGTTAACATTGCACTTGCCTTCCTTACCACCAACTCAAACTGCTAACCACCCAAGTCCCTTGGCACCGCAGATTTCTGAATTTTCTCCCCATTTAAAAAATAGTCTACCTCTTCTACAGAAGTTCATGACCATATACTTCCTTACCTTGTATTCCATCTGATAGATCTTTGCCCTTTCTCCCAATCTATCTAAGTCTTTCGGCAGACTCCCTGCTTCCTCAAGCTACCTGCCCCTCCACCTATCTTTGTATCATCTGCAAACTTCGCTACTAAGCCATCAATTCCTTCATTGAAATCCTTGAAATATAATATGAAAAGAAGCAGTCCTAGCGTTAACCCTGCAGAGCACCACTAGTCACTGGCAACTAACCAGAAAATGCCCCTTTATTCCCACACTCCTACCAGTCAGCCAGTCTTCTATCCATGCTAGTATCTTCCATGTAATACCATGGACTCTTATTTTGTTAAACAGCTTTATGTGTACCTTGTCAAAGGTCTTATGAAAATCCAAGTAAACAACATCAGCTGACTCTCGTTTGCTTTTCCTGCTTGTTATTTCCTCAAAAAATTCCAACAGATTTGTCAGGCATGATATCCCCTTAAGTAAATGATGCTGACTTTGGCCTATTTTATCATTTGCCTCCAAGTATTCCAAAACCTCATCCTTAGTAATGGATTCCCAACATCTTCCCACCACTGAAGTCAGGCTAACTGGCCTATAATTTCCTTTCTTCTGCCTCTCTCCCTTCTTGAGGAATGGAGTGACATTTGCAATGTTCTAGTCCTCTGAAACTATTCCAGAATCTAGTGATTCCTGAAAGATCATTACTAATGCCTCCACAACCTCTTCAGCTATCTCTTTCAGAACCCTGGGTTGTAGTTCATCTAGTCTGGGTGACTTACAGTATCTTCCTTCAGACCTTTCAGCTTCCCAAGCATCTTTTCCTTATGAATAACAACTACACTCAGTTCTGGCCCCTGACACTCTCAAATTCCTGGCATATTGCTATTATCTTCCACAGTGAAGACTGACACAAAGTTCATCTGCCATTTCTTTGTCCCCCATTACTCCAGTGTCATTTTCCAGCAGTCTGATATCCACCCTCTTTTCTCTTTTACTTTTCATACATCTTTTTTTAAAACTTTGGTAACTTTTATTATTGGCTAGCTTACCTTTATATATCATGTTTGCTCTTTTATGGATTTTTAAAAGTTATTTTCTGTTACTTTTTAAAACCTTTCCAAACCTAACTTCTCACTAATTTTTGCTATATTATATGCCCTCTCTTATGCCATCTTCAACTTCTCTTGTCAGCCAAAGTAGCCTCATGCTCCCATGAGAAAACTTCTTCATCTTTGGGATGTGTCTATCCTGTGCCTCCTGAATTGCCCCCCCCCCAGAAACTCCAGTCATTGCTGTTTTACCATTATGCCTGCTAGTGTCCTGCACCTTTTGAGTTGCCCCTTGAAACTCCAGCCATTGCTGTTTTACCATTATGCCTGCTAGTGTCCTGCACCTTTTGAGTTGCCCCTTGAAACTCCAGCCATTGCTTTCTGCCATCATCTCTAATAGTGTCCCCTTTCAGTCCGCTTTGGCCAGCTCCTCTCTTGTGCCTTTGCAATTCCCTTTACTCCACTATAAAACTAATACATCTGACTTAAGCTTCTCCCCCTCAAACTGGAGGATGAATTCTATCATATTATGATCACTGTCTCCTAAGGGTTCCTTTACCTTAAGCTTTCTAGTCAATTCCAGTTCATTACACAACACTCAATTCAGAATTGTCTTTCCCCTAGTGGGCTCAACCACAAGCTGCTCTAAAAAGCCATCTCAAAGGCATTCTACATATACCCTCTCTTGGGATGCTGATTTTCCCAATCTACCTGTGTATTGAAATCCCCCGTGACTGTCATAACACTGCCTTTTTTACATGCTTTTCTGTTTCCCATTGTAATTTGTAGACCACATCCTGGTTACTGTACAGAGGCTTGTCTGTAACTCCTATCAGGGTCTTTTTATCCTTGCATTTTCTTAACTCTACCCACAAGGATTCTACATCTTCCTATCCTATGTTACTTCTTCATTAGAATTTGATTTCATTTTTTTACCAATAGAGCTACCCTACCCCTTCTGCCTCTCTGCATGTCCTTTAGATGCAATGTATATCCTTGGATGTTAGGCTCACAACCTTGATCTTCTTTCAGTCGTGACTCCGTGATGCTCACAACATCATTCCTGCCAATCTCCATCTGTGCTACTAGATCATCTGCCTTATTCCATGTACTGTGTGCATTCAAATATAACACTTTCAGTCCTGTATTCATCACCCTTTTCAATGTTGCCCCCATGTTACACTTCAACTCATGACTGCAGATTTGCTATATCAACTGCCTCATCCTCAACCCTATCACTGTGGTTCCTATACCCCTGCCAACTTAGCTTAAACCCTCCCCAACAGCCCTTTTTCTCCAAAAGGAAATTGGATAAGTAATTGAAGCGTCCCTCCCATTGACTGTACTGTTTTCCATCAATACTGCCTGGCCTGCTGAGTTCCTCCAGCATTTTTTGCATGTTAACTTCTTCTATCCTCCTTCCCCTCCCCACACCATTTTATTCTGACGTCTTCGCTCTTCCTTTCCAGCCCTGAAGAAGGGTGTCGGCTCAAAACGTCAACTGTTTGTTCATTTCCGTAGATGCTGCCTGGCATCTATGCTTTGGATTTCTAACAAGTGCTAAATTTCTTGTGTAAATAAACGAAGGCTGCTTTGCAGTTACAATTTTACCCTCTGTTCTAATAGGCAATCTTTCCTAGTTTCTTTTTGAACCAAATGTGGGTAGTCAAAGAAAAAGATGCATTTGAAGATTTAAGAAAGTAAATTGAACAGGTCAATAATAAGTCTCATACAGGATCTCAGCTGGGCAGCAGCTAATTTAACCACACTTGAGAGGCTGTACTCTGCTGCAGGGGACGCCACACCATAGTGGGTGTTGTTTTATTGTCTGACCTCAATGTGAATCACATGAATATCCAGATTTTCTATTTGCTGGACAAAGATTCTTCTCATCTCTGCCCAGAATGGCTGATCCCACATTTTGTTGCTATGACCTCTACTTTGCATTACATCATGTGCATCTTGTTTGAAATCCTTGCCCATTTCTGTTACATGTCTTCATGGAATTACATAGGCAAATTTTAAATTTTCATCCTTCTGCTTCAATTTTTTTCATGGGTGTGACCTTTACATTTGCATTCAGCCCATGAAGGTCCAATTCAGTAGGCCTTATGTGCATTGTCTTCTCTGTTCCTATAATTTTACATTGTGTCCTGCATTATCTATGTTCTCTGCCCATATGCTACCTAAGTAACTGTATATTTCCAGCATTTTGCTTTTACTTACTGATTTACAATGTTTTGCTTCTAATTTTGTTCTCATTTACCATTTTATAGTCAGAGAACAATTGGAAATTAATTTCTTTCCATTTTTGAATTAGCACTTCTGCATACCAGTGTCCATCCTTATCCCTTCCATAAAAAGTTGGCTGTACATAGATGCCCATTCACTACAGTACGTTAGCCTAAAACAGTACATCACATATCACATGCACATTGACACTGGACTTCCTGAGCTGAGCTTTCCACTACTGATTTGCCATTTTCTCCATCAGATAATGAGAAATTAAACAATTATCCTTTGTCTCTTTCCTAAAGCATGCATACTATCTCCCAGTTTCCATTCTTTTCTGCCCATTATCTGTATTGGTCTCATCTTGGGCTTCATCGTTCAATGGTTCCATTTGATATCAGAAAATGTATACAATGTACAACCTGAAATTCATACTCTCTGCTGACCTCCACAAAACAGAAGAAAACCCCGAAGAATAAATGACAAGAAAACATTAGGACCGCAAAGCCCCCTTCCCCCCTCCTGTCACTAGTAATTCCCTTCCCTTTCTTTTATACTTATGACCTCAAGTCCTTGACGGCTTCACCAAAGGCAATAGCCTGTTACTATCCATTCTTTCCAGATCCCTCATTATTGTATAGCTTTCTGCATTTTATAGCCACCTTCAGAGAAAATATTCCCAACCTCTCCAATCTATTCGAGTAGTTGTGGTCCCTTATCCCAGGACCCACTGTAGTTCTCCTGCAGCATTTCTCCAGTTCCTTCATACCTTCATAACAATGAGGTGACCAGAACTGAAAAGAATTCCCCAGATGATGCCAGAATTTTCCTCTATCCAGACTCCTGGAATGACTTGGATTAGCTGCTCCAGCATTTAAATGGCATTGCAAAAGGGTAGGACACTATTGGCTCTAAAAGGCCAAAGACGTCCTCCTAAATGACTATGAATGGTTGTGCAATGCATCTAAAATGCTTTACGTTTAATGCATCTAATGTATGTACCTTACTATAGCTAGGGCATTGCAGCATTTTGCTTCTGCATCCTTGAGCTGGAGAGAGGAAGCAAAGCTATGATTCTTTGCTAATAAGCTAGCCTCTCTGAAGAGAAGTACGTGTGAATGAAAGCAAAACAAAAGGTGTTGATTTGAGCAAAATTGAATGTTTTGTCAGCTCTCACTGCCTTTGCTTATGTGCAGAATATTCACTGTGGGAAGGATCTGGAATATGTGGGTCCGTATGTATTAGACCCGGGTTTTCAGTAAAGGAAATAAAAGTGTACACAGTTGGGCTCATTTATTTCTGTCATTGGCTCACTGGTATATTGTTTTGTCATGCTAAAAACTATATCTAAGAAATGGCTGCATCCCATACAATGGGTTAGAAGGAGCTGTGCTGAGTTTCAGAATAATTTTTAGCTTTTATTAAATTCAAAGTACATTTATTGTCGAAGTATGTGTACATTGTACAACCTTGAGATTCGTCTCCTTAGAGGCAGCCGCAAAACAAAGAAAAACAAAAGAACCCGTAAAAAAAAGACTGTCAAACACCAAATGTGCAGAGAAAAAAAACATCAATCATGCAAACAATACAAGTAAGCAGACAGCTTTCAGAATGAGCCTGAGACCACAAACACAAAGCCAGGTATTGCAGCCAGAGGCGAAGACAGCCACAGCCTTCGTTCAGCACAGAGCTGAGTAAACATCACAGAACAGCAAGCAGAACCAGCCCAACCCTCACCTCTGGTCCCGGTGCACTGCATTTTCAATCTGGCCCGGTCTTCAAATTGTCCCAGCACTGACTCATTCCTCGCCATAGGTCCTGGGCTCTGTTTCTCCAGTGTGCTCTGGCCCTGGTCTCCACCACCACATTTCAGCCTGTACCTGACCTTTCGAAATTGGCCTGGCACTTGATTGATCAAACCTTGGGCCTTTCCTCGCTTTCTATTTTGGATGACGGGCTTCGTCCCGACTCTGCCTCACCTCCATTCACCCTGACTCTGCCTTGCACCCCTTGCCTCGACCCTCGACTCTGCCTTGCGTCCGATCGCCTCTCCACAGCTTGCGGTGATTGTTTACCAGAAAAAGTGCTATTAATAAATTATTCAGTTGTTTTCTCTGTTTTGTTTACAGCTGATAGGTAGTTGCTGGGCTTCACCAGCACCATCTCAAACTGGAGATATAATTGGTGTAAAGTAATTGGTTTTAAATTCTGAAAATTTTTGTTTCACCTTTTGAACTTTACTTGCACTTTTTAGCAGAAAGTAATGGTGACTTTGATTGCTTAAGTTGAAGACACTCATGATATAGAAAACGCATCTATGTTTTGATTTACAGATTATAGCTGAGATTAGAAAATTATAATTTTAGTCAGTCCAATATTGTGTCTTAACTTGAATTTAAGAACATCCCTGATTCACTAGTATGACATTTCAATTTATCACATCAGCTAACCTGGGACTGCTAAGTGACAGGCAGTTTCTTTTTGCTGTGGACCTATGCCCTCCGAGAAACTGTATTGAGACTGTCCAAACTCATTTTTCTTTAGATCCTTTCTGGCATCACTGAAAGACTGTCATCTCTTCAGACTATATATGATTTGTGACCAAATCTTGATGTGATTAAACTGCAGATTCTAAGTCAACCATATACACGTGACAATATGCTACTTTACTAAATACTACATGACAGCGCCTTAAAGGAAAAAATGTTGAAATTGTATTAAGTTACTAGTGCATGTGATATAAGTCTTCGATTGAAGAATGAATGCTGTTTAATCAGTTCAGCCTTATTTTAAAAATATTCATAATCCTCTTCTGAAAAAATTATGTAGTGTTATCAAAATGCTTTGAGCTGCATAACAATATCTTGCCTATTTCAGTATCCATTTTAATGCCAGCAGTTGACTAAGAAATCCGAAATTTATGTTTGTTTTGTCTCTACATTAGTCCATTTAGCTACAAAAGCTTTTTAGGAAGAATTTAAATTTTACTTTCTTCATCTATTCGAATAGTAACTTCCATTGATGAAAACTTTTTTTTTGCTTAACAGAAAAAGAGTAAAACGATGCCACAAGTCAAAGGCACTGTCAAGCAGGAAGTTTCGCTGCTTGATTTGGTTGACCGTAAGTATTTATGTTAAAACATGAAAAGTAATGTGTTGGAACTGGGCAGTTAGCAGTTGAATCCCATATAAATGATCATAACCTTTGGTGGATGTAGACTTTTCAGCTTCTAATCAATTGCATTCAATTCTTTGTCAATCACAGAAAATCCTTTGTGGTCCATCTAGTTTTATAGTTTTTTGATTCAGTAAAATTATGACTTAATTTTCTTAATTACGTTTTACAGTGTCAATGGCGGACAACACAAATAATTTGTTCAAGAATGTTTCCTTTTTCTTTATTAGATTAGAACTCTTTTCTGATTTCTAATTGAGATTTGTTCTCATTTTAGTTTCTGATGTTTCAACACCAGTAGCTGTGCCTAAAACAGCAATGACTTCAAGATTGGCCACTGATTTGGAAGGATTATCACTTTCCAATGATTCTTCCGTCATAAATGTAAGTTCAGGGGTTATTTGAAGCTGTATTTTTGAATGGCGAGAGGATTTGAGTTCATCACAATTGCTGGATCACAGCACTGCCTACGTACCTGCCTGTCAACCTACGTCCACCGTGATTCCACGATGGAGCAGAGTATTGTGGACGGAAATTAACCAACATAAAACAGATGTTAACATGCACTTAGCAAAACACCAATGACGGAGATTTTTGGGAACTATACCTCGGAAGTCATTTGATTCTCGTAAGCATGGTTAATATATCTGTTGCCAAATCTCAAATTGTGAACGTAGCATATCAAAGTTTCAAAGTGTGCAAAATTAACATTTGTAAAATATATAATTCTGAATGTCTGTCACTTTTATAAATTTAGACTGTAATAATTTTACAAAACAGTATGTATAGTTTTCCCCTACTCTTGTATACAACTTCTAATGGCCTTTACCTGTCATTGATGTGCGTGAATGCTTGTGGCAGGAAGTCTCTTGGAAGAAAAAACTTAGTTCCTATAAAATATAATGATGCTTAAAAGATCCTTCCTAAACACTACTCCCCTAAGCAGTGTGAGCACACACTGGATGAGGAGGTCGCTGGTTGTTTAGTAAAGGCCATTTTTCATGCAAGGGTTATTATATTGGTTTTGAAAGGCATGGTGATATGGATTGCTTCTAGAGCTCACAGCCTGATAAGGACAATTAAGATAGAAACTCTGATTCCAATTTGAAATTAACTTGAATAAGAACATGATTAACCCTCACTGATGCAGCTAAGAACACTGAGGTTCGAAGTGCTATTGGGCAAAACAGTATTCGTTTTGGACAGTGGAAGTTGATAGCTGACCAGATTAGGCAAAGCTGAAAATATTGATGATTGGACTTTGAATAGACTCTTTGAGAAGCTAGAGGAGAGTGCATATTAATATCTGCATTTTGGCTTGACACTGTTGTGCTTCTATTCTGTGGCTATACAGCATAAATTACAACCTGTAAGGTTCAAGGTGCCAGTTTTAATTTTAAACATGTTATAAAATTGTGATTAAAGTCAAATGATAATTTGGACTGATATGCATTTGTATTTCTGTGCATTAATAACTGGATTTCTTAATTGACAATGATTTCTATATTTCTCAATTCCTTATGATGAAGAAGGAGCTCATTTTGGTCCATTTGCATCTGTCCCTGCTCACTGATCAGACACTTTTATTCCCAATAATTTTTCCATATAAACAATTAGATCATGGAACAACTTCTACTCTTCCCGCATTCCTAGAAACAACCTTTTCACATTCCCATCAACTTGCTTTCTGGTAACTTGGCAGTAAAGTCTAGAATGTCTACCGAGTGCAATAATCTGTAAGATGTAAAACGACTCGTCGCAGCTGCCAAGGCCCCTTTCCCAACTTGGCAAGGTGTACAGCCTGACAGGGAAATTTCATCATGGAGCATTGGTGCTTTGCCACTGTCCATCTCTAGTTCCCATCCAAAACAAACAGGTTTCCTAGTGAGTGAGGTCCTCGGTGTTTGGCCCAGGGATTGTTGGCAATGATTCTAAACACTGGGCATTCTGCACTGTTCGTTGCAAGCTGATTGGTAGGAGATTTGGGTTGGAGATAGATGCTGCCTTAGTTTATGAAAAGATTATACAGTGGTTACTCCGCATAACCCCCAAATATTGTTTCACTCTAGCATTCTTGATCAGTCCGCATGCTCTGAAGTAGATACTTTTAAAAAAGATATCTACCACCTGTGTGCTGTGATACCAGCTATCTTGTGTGAGCCCCTCCATTTCACAGGCATTTCTCCAGCTCCTTAGTTTGGAGAAGCCATGTCAAATAGTTTATATGTTTTGGCTGGCTACAATGAGTGGTGTGGCCACTTAATGTTGAGACATGACTGGTCTGATGGGTGTGGGCATTATTAGATGTCTCTCTCATCACCACCTATCAGAAGCCAATGTGATTCCCGAGAGATCCTGCACCGCCGGACACTTCCATCTGTCGGCACTGCCTGGAATGAGTGGATTCTAGGGAACAAATGGTTATCTAGTGTTCTTATATCTTCTGCTAATGTGCTTCTCAGCCACACCAGCGGAGCTGCAGGCATGACAACCGCCAGACAAGGATCGCAGTAAAAAAGACATGCTAGATTTTGTTGCTCGCATCAGTGTGGGGTGCTTTTCAAGCAGGATGTGGAGACGGTTGTGTGCTGCCAGCTGTACCACATTGCCACATGAAGATGAAGATTAAAGAGGAAGAGCAAGGAGATTTGGAATCTGGAAGATCAGCAAGAGCAGGATGAGTAACCAACGAACCAAAGTATGAGGCACTGTCTTCATTAGATAAAGCTCTGGCCCTGATAGATGATTTTCATTAGTGGGTTCAAAGGTCGAATTTAATGTCAGAGAAATATACAATATACATCCTGACATGCTTTCTCTTGGCAAACATCCACGAAACCAGAGAAGTGCCCCAAAGAATGAGTGACAGTTAGTATGAGAGCCCCGAAGTACCCATCCCCCCCAGTTTTCTCCTCCTGCGTGTAAGCGGCAGCAAGCAACAATCCCCCTTCCCCCCCACCAGCAAAAAAAAAGTGCATCGGTACTGTCACCGAGCCCAAGTGTATGCTAACCAATAGCAAAGACACAGACCAATGTTACCCCAAAGGCTTCGCATTTCATCCGACATTCGACAAACCACAGGTTCTTTCTCTCCCTGGCAAGAGAGAGGGAGGTGTCCCCCATTTTCACAGTGAGCGTTTTTTCAAGCTCTGTGTCCGAAGATCACAAAGACCTCGGGTCTTTGGACCCACTGCAAAAGATTTTCTGGCCTCTCTGATGACACACGAGTCTCCTGCTGTGACACTGACCCTCGACCCGCCCGTCTCCAGAGCCCCGAGATCTTAGGCTTCCGAACGTGATCGAGACTCTCAGGCCAAACCCTTGGCATGTCAAATAACAGCCAGTCGTGGAACCCCGAGAACGGGTCCCATTCTCGCAAACAACTGAACCCTGCGTGTAACTCCAGGTCAGGGTCTTCAAAAGAACCCTGAAAGGGAAAAACAGAGATATTAAAGGTGGAAGTAGAGCTGTTTCCAAAGATGCAAGCAAAGGAGTCGCTGTTGCTAAATAACATTCCCCATTGCAAAACAGGACCATCTCCACACTACAGTCCTTAATACCAGCAGAGTGTAGCATTAATAGGCAAGTGTGCCCAGTGATGAATAAAGTCCCCTTTGCTTCCGGCAGTATGGATCAATCTACATTGAGTATGAATGAGTCCCTGCTCCAATTTAGTGGAATCTTCCTTAGGAAACTCTGATAACTACATACAGTATGTTTTGCATGAGGAAATACATTCTACACTCTACATAGTGTTAACAAGGCACCAAACATTTTGTCATATTTTGAGAGGTTGTGAAATCGCTTTCAGCATTGTTCCATAAGACGTGGGAGAAGAATTAGGCCATTTGGCCCATCGGTCTGCTCCACCATTCCATCATGGCTGATTTATTATCTCTGTCAATCCTATTCTTCTGCCTTCTCCTCATAAACTTTGGCACTCTGACTAATCAGGAATATATCAATCTCTGCTTTAAATATTACTTTATTGTCACCAAACAATTGATACTAGAGCATACAATCATCACAGCGATATTTGATTCTGCGCTTCGCGCTCCCTGAAGTACAAATCAAAGTAAATATAATAAAAATTTAAATTATAAATCATAATTAGAAATTAGAAAAGGGAAAGTAAGGTAGTGCAAGTCAGGTCCGGATATTTGGAAGGTACGGCCCTGATCCGAGTCAGGATCTGTTCAGCAGTCTTACTGAATGATATACTCAATGACTTGGCCTTCACAGTTGTCTATGGCAATGAATTCCACAGATTCACTATCCTCTTGCTAAGGAAATTCCTCCACATCTACTCTATCTAGGCCTTTCAATATTTGATGCGTTTCAATGAGATCACTCCTCTTTTTTCTGAACTTCAGTGAGTACAGGCCCAGAGCCATCAAACTCCTTGCATGTTAACCCTATCATTCCCAGAATAATTTTTGTTGACCTCCTCTGGGCCTTCTCCAGTACCAGATTTCTGAATTTTCACCATGTTTAGAAAACAGTCTATACCTTTATTCATTATATTAGAGTGCATGACCATACACTTCTCAATACTATATACCATCTGCTACTTCTTTGCCCATTTTTCTAATCTGTCTAAATCCTTCTGCAGACTCCCCGCTTCACCTGCCCCTCCACTTATCTTTGTAGCGTCTACAAACTTGGCCACAACAACAACAAGTCCATCATCCAAATCATTGACATATAACGTGAAAAGAAGCAGTCCCACAGAGACCACTGCGGAACGTCACTACCAGAAAAGGTCTCCCTTTTATCCCCACTATTTGCCTCTTGCCAGTCTATCCATGTGAGTGGATTGTGTCTTCTGGACGAGATGCCTACAGTCACCTTCTGCCCCTCTCTTAAAGTGAATTATAGCAGACAAAGCATTCCATTAGTCATGCAAGACCAAGTCAATGAGGCGCATCTCCTTTGTCTCAAATTTTCATTTTCCTTGAATCTTTTGTAGGAGTTAAATTGTGTAGCTGCTGTGGGTGGTGGCTCTTTAACGGTTGGCATCATTCTCTGACTGCTTTTTGGGTAATTGACAGAAGATACACAAAATTGGGTAAAGTCTTTTCAGTATTCATGAAAGAGATTTGATTGGCTGTTAGTGCTAAATTACTGCAGTCCAATCTCTTGACAATTGTAGTTAACTTGTTATCTCTTTATCAGAATAAATTAGTTGTTTGAATTACTTGCCCAATGTCTAGAAAAGTATTTTTCCAATTAGATGCATAATTTCTTTTGTGGCAGTGAAAATGTAAGAAAATGTAGCAGTGATAATTTGTTTTTATTGGAATGGGCTCTTTATTTTGGTTTTATATCAGATTTCTCCTTCTGTTCATCATGAATATTTCCTGGAGAAGGTAAGAGTGGCTCTGTTTGCCACATGTGCATCAAAATATCGAAACGTACTGTGAAATGCTTTGTTTGCATCAATGACCAATACAGTCCGAGGATAGTGTTGGGGCAGCCAGCAAGTGTCACCTTACTTTCGACACCAACAGCATACCCACAACTCACTAAACCCTAACCTGTATTGTACGTCTTTAGAATGTGGGAAGAAACTGGAGTACTCAGAAGCATCCCTCTCGGTCACAGGGAGAATGTACAAACTCCTTACAGCTGGTAAGGTGAAGCATTGCACTAACTGCTACGCTACTCTGCCGCCCTGTCACGCTACTGTACCACCCAGGATAGCCTTCCACCCTGACTCTCTAAATGCCACCTTGCCAACTGATCATTACCATTCTGTGGGTGGAGACTGCCCTCTTCACTACCGACATCACAAGCTTCACATACATACCTCCTCTATTCAGATCCCAGATTGTTAATGATAACATTTGGTGCAGCAGTTACAGCTCCACTGACCCAGGTTGTGATCCAAAGCTTAGGTGTCCTTTGATCACCTGGGATTCCTCTGGATGTTCTGCCTCCCTCCCATTTCCAAAGGCATATTGGCTGTTTAATTGCCCCAAATGTAGGTGAGTGGCAGAGGAATTAGAAGGGAGCTGGTGAGTATGCAAGAAGGAATAGATTACAGGAAAATAAGTGGGGGGGGGGCGTGATCTGAGAGCTGGCATGGACTTGATGGGCTGAATGGTTGATCTCCTATGTCATAAGGAAATAGATAACCAAAGATCTTAGTGCTGAGCCCTGTGGTACACCACTGTTCAATGTCTTCCAATTGCACAAATAGCTCTCGACCATCACCTTCTGCCTGCTATGAGTGACGACAAATTATACACGGCCTAAAAATTCTGTTGTGCTGAGGAGAAAATGGATCTCTATTCTCAGAAACATTGCTCCAGAAAATGGCATTTATTTTATGACCTTGGTTGCCTCTCTATTCCACAGCAATGATTTAGTAGAATATTTAATGCTGGAGGATATTATAACTAAGTCCTTTCTTGCCCTCTGGTGAAGTCGATGGGTACTTTTCTTCAGATGGCAATCGCTGTATAAACTGGTTTCCTTTTGTTTTGTTGCTGTTTGCCCTGTACAATGAGGTCAGTTCAGATGCTCCCTCTGCTGCACTTGATAAATAGCCAGACCCAATGAATCATTTTCTTCAACACTCATTGAGCCACTTGGGCCTTTCACATCTCTGCAGGCTGTGTTTGTGCATAGCTTTAAAAATTCCTAACTTCTGATTATTTATCCCTTATAACACCTGTTGTAGATTGTATTAGACCATAAAATATAGGAGCAGAATTAGGCCATTTGTAGTCTGCTCCACCATTTCATCATGGCTGATCCAATTTCCTCTCAGCCCCAATCTCCTGCCTCTGCCACCCCTCCCCCCCCCCCCCCCCCCCCCCCAATATCGCTTCATGCCCTGACCAATCAAGAAGGGTTTCGGCCCGAAACATCAACTATACTTTTTTTTTCATAGATGCTGCCTGGCCTGCTGAATTCCTCCAGCATTTTGTGTGTGTTGCTTGTATTTCCAGCATCAGCAGATTTTCAATAAGGAGAAGCACTGTCGACGTTTTGGACTGAGACCCTTCGTCAGACCCTCCTGACGAAGGGTCTCGGCCCGAAACGTCGACAGTGCTTCTCCTTATAGATGCTGCCTGGCCTGCTGTGTTCCACCAGCATTTTGTGTGTGTTGTTTGAATTTCCAGCATCTGCAGATTTCCTTGTATTTTCTCTTGTTTGTGATCTAATAAGAGTTAATGATATTTCTGCCATTCTTTCTGCATGGAACACAATTTTTAAAAATGTCTAACCTTGTTATTCTTTTATTGTTTTTTTTTTAATTTATGGTCTCCTGTTACTGATTCTCCTGCTAGCCAGTTTACTCAGTTATGAAAGCCTTTCATAATTTTCTGTTGGGTTTTTAATAGCTTCACACTAAACTTGAGAGCCCCCAAAAAAAAGACCGAGGATTGTAGTGTACAATTAGCCCCTGTCCATTGACAGCAGGCATCATGCCAACTTCATGCTGCTTGCACGCTGCACTGATTGAAGCATCCGTCCTGCACAAAGGATGGCCTCACGCACCAGTAATGGGCTGATACAGCAGCTAAGTGGCTCCGATGCTTAGTGGTAGCTTGCACCTGTGGAACAGGAACCGTACTAAGCAGATGCTGACAGGTGTTCTACCAGTGAAGCTGACTGGGACAAATATGAAAACAAAATTGCTTCATTCTTTTCACATTCACTGGTAGTCCTGGTGAAGAATTTGGAAAATAAGAGATGCACCCTTGATTTGCAGGTGCCACAAGGCCATTGAAATAGGTATTGAGAATAAAAAGAATGCTACAGTTGGTTTCTGGGAATATAACCCCATGGACTTTGGTGCAGTGCCACAATAAGTTTGTCTGCCGTAAGGGACTAGTCAGGGTCAGTGAATGGACCTTCAAATATCATGTCCGATATTATTGAATTTGATGATATTGAATTTTGCTGTGTGTGACTCATCTGCCAACAATATTCAAAGTCGTGTTTTGTTTTTAACATTCGTATGCTTCACTGAACTTTCACACAATGGGCATTGTAGTAAGACTTACATGTTGATCTTCCAGCTTCCTCTGTTGTCATTTCTTGGAGCTTGGGTGATGTTCCATCTGCCACATCACCCAAGTTCCAAGAAATGACACACCCTTACAAAGCAGCGAGGCACAGAACAAGCGACCTGGAGTGGATCAGGTGATCATAGCATGATCATCTTGGCCATGCTATGACAGTGCAGTCAAACTTCCCAAGAGCAGTATCCTGGACAGACCTTGTTGCTTTAGCTGAAATGGTCGTGTTTGTTAATGCGTTCATGCAGCAACATTTGGGTTTGGACTGAAAAATGATAAGTAACATATGTACAATAAGGATCACCAACAACTAATTATACCCCTTTGACTTAATGACATTGCTATTGAAAACCTCCCAGAATATTTATCGCTGGGATTGGCATTAACCAGATACTTAACTAGACTACATAAGCACTGTGTCAAAGTGTCAGGTAAAGGTTGAAAAGTTAGCTGCAAGTTACTTTCTTATTCCTGAAAACCCTTCAATTATTATAAGGAACACCTAGGATATGATGGATACTCTCCACTCAATGAGTGTAGCTCCAGCAAAGTTCAAGAATTAAGGATTATTATTATTAAGAATTTAAAATTAACATCCAAAACCTTTCCAAAGCTTCAAAATACAGCCAAAGGCAGCAGACCCAAAACTTAAAAAGAACAAGGACAACAAATAGGTTTTACCATTACCTGAAATTTTTCCATGTCTCACATCATCCTGACATGTGCTTGTGTAGCATGGATCCTTTTTGCACTGGTTCAAAAACCTGCATGTTTTCTGCTAGATGGTGCCTTAGCTATATGTCTGTAGTAGTTCAATTAAGAGTAATTACTCTTGTCAAGGCTAATTAAGAAGGGGCAATGAATTTTGGCCTTGACAGTAATAGTGACACATCCTATGAATAAATATACAATAAGCATTTGCTTTAATTTGTCCCAAAATATATGCATGAAATGCAGTTGCTAGTATGCTCCAGCTCTGAATTATATACCATTTGTTCTTAAAATAATGGGATTGTACAGCACAGAATCAGTCCCCTTGGCTCAATTTTCTGTCCTGACCAAGTTGCCTACCTGAGTTAGTCCCATTTGTCTGTATTTGATCCATATCCACTAAACCTTCCTATCTATGTACCTGTCTAAATGCTTTAAAAATTGCAATTGCACCTGCCTCTGCTGCTTCCTCTGGCACATCATTCCACATAATCCACCACCCTCGTTTCAAAAAGTTGGCCTCATTTCCCCTTCATGGGCACTAACGTCCCCACCATTGAGGACATCGTCTCAAGGTGTGCCTCAGAAGGTGGCATCCATCATTAAGGATCCTTTTCTCATTGCTACCATCAGGGAGGAGGTACAGGAGCCTGAAAACCCACACTCAGCGTGGTAGGCATCAGTTCCCTCCTTTCTTCTATCAGATTTCTGAACAGTGATTGAACACTACCTTGCTATTTTGCTCTGATTTATTAATTACTGTAACTTACAGCGACTTTATGTATCGCATGAGACTCCTGCTGCAAAACAACAAATTTTACGACAAATGTTAGTGATAATAAATCTGAGTTTGATTCTTTACATTTCCCCCCCTCACTTTAAATCCATGCCATCTCACCTTAGATTCTCCTACCCTAGGAAAAAGACTGTAACCGTTCACCCTATCTGTGTTCCTCATGATTTTTATAAACCTCTGTAATATCATCGCTCAGTTTCCTATGCTCTAGAGAAACAAGCCCCAAATTCTATTTATAATTTCAGTTACAATTTGTGGAGAAAAATTTTGATTTTAACTTTAGTAAGACCTCAAAAAGTCCCATGTGGGAGGCAGGTCAGAATGGTTGAAGCCCATGTGCTTCAGAGGAAGCTGAAGTATTAGCTCTAAAGTTGATTTGGCAATAAAGGAAAGATGATTTTGATAGAAGATTGCTTATGCAATTGGAATGACTAAAAATGTAAGATGTACACAGTGAATGGTAGAGCTGTATGAAATACTGTATTGTTGACCTAGTGCATGTCCTTGAAGGTGGCAGCACAGCTAGATAAGGTGCTCAAGATGTTTGCTTTTATTAGCCTAGGCACAGAGTGCAAAGTCAAGAGTGTCATGATACAGCTTTATAAAGCACTTAGTATTGTGTACAATATCAGCACGACACTATGAGAAGGATATGATTGCTATGGATGGGAAGGGTGCAGGGAAGATTTACCAGCTTGTTTCCTAGGATGGTGTGTCTCAGTTATGAAATACATTCTCCCTGAAGTGGAGGAGGCTAAGAAGGAACCTGTCAAAATAATAAGGGACACATAAGGTAAGTATTAGGAAACTTTACCCCACAGCAGATGTATCTAAAGTTATAGGGCATGGGTCAAAAGAAGGGAATAGGAGGTTTAGATAGAATTGGATGAAGAACCTTTTCACCAAAAAGATGGTTGGAATGTGGAATGCACTGCCTTGTAGTAATGGAGGCAAGTACTCTCTCAACATTTATAAAGTAGAAGCACTTGATTGCCAAGCCACAGAAGGTTACACACCAAGTACTATTAAATAGGATTAATAGATGGCTACTGGATGGTCAGCATGTATGTGATGGACCACAGGAACTGTTACTTTGACTTTTTGATTCAGATGCATTATTTTGCTACCTACAGTTGTGGATGTTGAAGCTAAAGTAAGATATCTAAGTTAAGATATGGAGTTAAGAAGGCTCTTGGAATGCTTGCTTTTATGAGTCGAGACATTGAGCTCTAAAGTCATGAGGTTGTATTGCAACTTTATAAAACTCTGATTAGGGCACATCTGGAGTATTATATACAGTTCTGGTTACCCCCATTATAGGAATGATATTGAGAGTGCAGAAGAGATTTACCAGGATGCTGTCTGGATGCATGTGCTGTCACGAGCTTGAGTTGTTTTCTCTGGAGCGCCAGAGGCTGAGGAGAGATCTGATAAAGGTTTACAAGATTATAAGAGGCATAGATAGAATGGACAAATTCTGTAGAATGGATAGAATATCTGTTTCCCAGGGTTGAAATGTCAAATACCAGAGGGCATGCATGGAAGGTAAGGAGGGTAGATTCAAAGCGTATACGAAGGGTAAGTTTTTTACTCAGAGAGTCGTGGCTGCTTAGAATGCGCTACATGGGTATGGTGGTAGGGACAAATACATAAGAGGCTTTTAAGATGTTAGGATAGGCACTTGGATGTAAGGAAGATGGAGGGATATGGACATGATGTAGGTAGGAGGGGTGAGTGGGTTTCTTTTGATTTGCTTTTTAGTATAACATAGTGGGCTGAATGGCCTGCATTCTTGCTGTACTGTTCCAGGTTCTAAGATGAGTCAAGTCTGGAAATGAGTGATAATGTCCTTAAGGAGTATGGATATTGGTTCTGCAGCTAGAATTTGTTCACTTGCTCTTCAAATAAGAAGTTACTTTGTACCTAAAATATAAATTATATCCTTGAAAACTGATTTGAGAGATTTCTGGTATGACACCTGAAACAGGTCACAGCATTTCAGAGGACGGAAGTGTTGACGGTGTTATTTTCTGTGAGCTAGAACAAGGATTGAGTCATCTTCAATCCCAAAAGTGCCCTATTCCGTGTTAATTCTCCGTCAGCTTCTCTCTTCCCCCCCCCCCCCCCATGGGATTCCACCACCAGATGCAGCTTCCCTCCACTTTCAGCATTCAAGAGGCACTGTTGCCTCTTTGACCTCTTGGTCCATTCTTACACTTATATTCACGGTACTTTCCATAAACCACTTGCCCTTTTATCTCTATCCTTTTCACTATTCAGGGACCTTAACAATGAAGCAGCAGTTCTTCCAATTCACCATATTGCTTTCAACACTCAGTGATGTATGGTCTGCCTTACACTAAAATAACCTTGATAATCTTGGGAAATGAGTCACTCCACATTTGATCTGCTTTAAGTATCCAGAAAAGTTCCTTGTCATGGGTGAGCCCCAAGACTGTTGGTATTGAGAGATTTAGCAGTGGCAATATCAAGGTAGTTAAAACTCTTGTTTGTAATGACCATCACTTATTTTGCTTGCCTGTCCCTGAATGATGTCTAGCTGTATGCAGGACTGGATTGCTTTTCCTGAGGAGCGGCAAGTGGTATTTAATGTAATTTTGGTTGGATTACCTTGTTTCTTAAAAAAAAACAGGATCAATTTGTAGGGTTTCTTCAATGTCCACATTTATGAGTGTGAATTTTGTTTATTTTTCATTAGGCAAGGTATTTAAACTAGTATGCACATAAAATGCCATTATCAATGTAGAAATAAAAGGCTAGTACATGGAGGCATGTGGTCTTTTAAGGACAAAAATTGGAACTTGCACATGAATGGTGGAAGTATCAATGTATCATATGAACACTTTGCATGAATTTTGTTCAGAAAAGGAGAGAGGATAACCCCAACATCTCCGAGACAATGGTGGGAAATTTTTTGGAGACATTGGTCTCGGCAAAAATAATAGTCAACTGAAGGAAAATGAATTAATTAATCCGTCAGCATGGATTTGTTAAAAAAGCAAACTATGTTTAACAAATTAGATAAAAATTTTCATGAAGTAATGGATTGAGTTGATGACCTCAATGCAGTAGTTGTGCATGTTATAATAATAATAAAATACACTTTATTGATCCCAAATGGGAACAGAAAGATTTTGATAAGATGCTGTATGATAATCTTGGAAATTTGCAGCAAAAGGCATGAAAGGAGCATTGATAACTAGGGTACATACAAAGTTGGGTAAGTCATAAGCAATAAGTGTCATGATGAATGGTTATTCTTCAGAACTGAAGGAAGGGAAGTAGTCATGTTTCCCAGAGATCGACATTAGGAGCGTTTTTGTCTTATCCATTAAAAGATCTAGACTTGCAGGTGTAAGCCACAACTTCTAATATTGTGGGACACAAAAGTTGGAGGTATTGTGAACTGCATAGAGGACAGTAATAAAGTACAGCAGGTTATAAACAAGCTGATTAAATTGTGCAAGCTCATGACAAATGCAAAGAGATATGAGGTAAAGGATTTTAGTGAGAAGAATGAGGAGGAGGCTACAGTATGTAGAATAAAAGATATCTTTCTAAAAAGGATGCGGGAGCAGAGGGACCCAGGTATATAGGTTGAATGTTGTAGATAGGTGGAGAAAGTGGCTAATAAGTCATACATGATTCTTAGCAACACACACAAAATGTTGGAAGAACTCAGCAGGTCAGGCAGCATCTATGGAAATGAACAAACAGTCAACATCTCAGTCCGAGACCATTCTCCAGTACTGGAGGGAAAGGAGGACTAGCTAGAAGATAATAGATGGGTAGAAAAAGGTAAAGGGCTGGAGAAGAAGGAACCTGATCGAAGACGAGACTGGACCATAGGAGAAAGGGGAGGAGGAGAGGGCCCAGTGGAAGGTGATAGGCAGGTGAGAAATGTTAAGAGCCAGAGAATAGAAGAAGGGAGGGGGAGGGATTTTTTTTTACTAGAAGTAGAAATTGATACTCATGCCATTAAGTTGGAGGCTATTCAGACAGAATATAATATTTGCAGGCAGTATTAAATAAGAATATGCTAGAGAATCAACATGCATTGGTGTAATATCAAAGGTGGCTTTTGCAGATTGATGAAATTTTCAAGAATTACACTTGGCTATCTTGAAAGCTGAATGTTTTCTTTGCATCTAAGTATCTGCGCTTTGCAATTATGAGTTACTGGACCTTTCTGGAGGTTGATGACTATAATTTCTGTTGTAATTTTATTGTTTTAATGCCACAAAATGAAAGGCAACTGCTTGTCCATCAGTAGCTCTTTTTCCTGTTATTCCTGAGTCATTGAATTAACCTTCAATTACATCATCTAAAATTGAAACAAGCTTTGTGCTTTCAAAGAACTGTCACATTTGCCACAGGGTCACAGTGAAAATGTTGAAGGCTACTTAATGTTTTCCCCCAAAATGACTTGTTTTGTATCATAATTTAATTCTTACATTCTCAGTTCCTTTTACTGTTACTATGGTGTTTTTTGAAAGTGCTTCTGTGGCCTTGAATCTAGCTAATATAATATCCTGCCAGGTAAATCAACCTCTCATGTAAAGATGCAAGTATCAAAGAAGGCAAGAGATGTGGTTCAAGAGAGCAAAAATGAACTTCTTAGCCAGAGTTAACGTTGAGACACGGGGAACTTGCATTCTTAGAAATATGCTTTGGAAGTGGATATGAATTGAGGATTTTGGTCTAGCTTCTGAACCCTTGTGCAAATGGACTTGAATCTGGCATGTTTAAGTCCGAGGCAGGAGTCTCAAAATTGAGTTGGCAACTCAGAGCAGAAAATGAGAAATTTCTTCACTAAAAGGGATATAGATCTTTTGAATTCTCTGCCAAAGAAGGATATGGGGATTATGTTGCTGAGTATACTCTAAACAGATTGATAATTTTTTAGATACTACAAGAATAAAGAGATCTGGGTTAGTGCAAGAAAGAGCCCATGAAATCTCATGGCATCATTACAAGCATGGTCAAGAAATCTCTTGATTTCACCTACCATCCTCCTTCAGTTGATAAATCAATGTTTTTTTCCACTTGGAATTAGCAATGGCACAAAACACACTGGATGAAGTAGTTCAGTATTCATCGTCAGAAGTCATTGGTAGCACCAGAGCTGGCTGAAGCTGGAAGGAGATGGTTCCTAGACTGGGGAATGTTTGACATTTTGAGTGAACCAGGACAAGGGATAAACCTATTTGATTTCATCTTCACTAGTCCCAGTGTGTCCATGATAGCATCAGTAAAGTGACCAGCCACACAATCCTCATTGAGACAAAGTAATATTCCACACTAAACGCTGGAGGAACTCAGCAGAGTTCCTGCAGCATTTTGTGTGTGTTGTTGGGATTTCCAGCATCTGCAGATTTTCTCTTGTTTGAGACAAAGTAGCTTCTCCAAACCAAGGCCATCGTCTATCATATTGTATGATATGATCCTGCAGAATAGCATAGATTCACAGTAAATCTGACAGTTCAAAACTGAGTATCCATGAGATGTTCTGGGTCATCAGCAGAAGCTGAACTATCTATTGTCGTGTTCTGTAATCTCATGGCTAAATACTTGTAATCAAACAAGCGGATCAGTGATGGCAGGGGCTAGCATGTAAATGATGAAGGCTGAAGCATTGACTCTTGTCACCTTTGGTCCTTTGTCACCTCCACCAATCACCCAGCACCTCCCAGCTTCTGTCAATATTTTCATTCTTCTCTGCTTCATTTGCCTTACACTTCTCCTCACCTGTAATGCTTGCTAGCTCTTACTCTATTCCTTCCCTTTGCCTTTTATACCAGCTATCTCCTTTCTATCTTCCAGTCCAAATGAAGGATCTTGGCCTGAAACATTGTCTATCCATTCCCCTCCATAGATGCTGCCTGACCTGCTGAATTTCTCCTGCATCTTCTGTGTTGCTCCAGACTTCAACATCTGCAGTCTCTTGTGTCTGCATCAACAAGTACATTCACCAGAGGCATAAGAGACTGCAGATGCTGGGATCATCCAGATGAAGGGTCACAACCTGAAACATCAACTTCCCTTTTCCTTCTACAGATTCTATTTGACCTGCTGATTTCCTTTAGCAGTTTGTTTTTTTGCTTCATATTCAGACAGAAGTGCAAATAGATGGTCCATCTCATGTTCCTACAGACATAAAATTAATTACAGAAACTGGTTTTTAATCTATTTGCTTCACTGCATGTTGTATCAATAATTGGTTAAGAGGACTGGATAAGGGCGATGGGACCTGGTAGTTTTGTTGAAGGCTTCTGCTTCAGAACCATCTTGACTTCTAGGCAAGGCGTTACAGCAGTGGTATCTCCTCGGCAATGTGGAGGGTTGCAAGGTATGCTCTGTTCACAAAAAGGAAGACAAATGCAATCCAGCAAATTACCATTGAATTGGACTAATGTCAGTCATTGACAGTGTGATAGAAGGTGCCATTAACCACGCTGTCATGCAGCACGTACTCACCAATAGGCAGCTGATTACAGCCCACTTTGGCTTTCTCCATGACAACTTGGCACTAGAGCTCATTGCAGCCTTTATCCCAGTAATTTCAGGAAACCAAAGTTCCAGAGGTTTCCCTGATAATCTGAATAACATTTGACCAAGTAAGGCATCATTGAACCTTGGCAAAACTGTGGCCAATAGCTATCAAGAGAAAGGTGCACCAGTGGTTGGAGGGCTATCACCTGTGGTTATTAATGGTCAATCTTTCCAGCCTTGATATATCACTGCAGGAGCTCATCAGGACAGTGTCTCAGGCCCAGATATCATTTGCTGCTTTGCAGCTAATCTAGCCATCATATAATTATGCCTCCCTTTTGCAAGGCTAGACAAGGTTTAGGCCTATAAGTGACCATCTCCAACTAGAGAGAGTTTAATCACCTGCCGTTGACATTCAATGACATGACCATAATTGAATCACTCACCACAAACATATTGGGGGCTGTCATTAATTGGCTAGACCAGTCACATAACTACAGGAAGTAAAAGAGCAGATCAGAGGCTTCATTCTCTTACTTCCTGCTGCTTAAGTACAGTCTTTGTGTACACAAGAAGCAAATCTGAAGTGTCATTGTGCCCCATCAACCACTCTAAAACATTTGTTCCTTCCATTGCCTGTGCACAGTGACTTTCTGCAAAATGCCCTGCATTTAGCCACGCAGCCTACTCTAACAGCATCTCCCAAAACCATGACAGCTATCTTGAGGTAGGAAAATGCCCTTCATGATTGCTTTGTCTGAATCTCATGGCACCCTTTCTAACAGCACCATTGGAAGGACTGCAGCTGTTCAGTTGTTGCTTCATCAGGATGTCGGCCCAAAACGTTAACTCTTTATTCCTCTCCATGGATGCTTTCTGTCTTGCTGAGTTCTTCCAGCATTTTGTGTGTGTTACTCTGGATTTCCAGCATCTACAGAATCTCTTGTGTTCACGATGGAAGAAAATCTATATCCAAATTCTTACAACTGCCACTGAAAATTGAATTAAGGGTACACCACATTAGATCATACAGAAGGGCTGTGGTCAACGTTAAACATAATTTCTGTTCTTGTCTTGGTTAAATATATATTGAAAACATGGTACAAGCGCAATTATTGCTTTGCCCAGTAGTACTGTCTCTGGCAAACAGTGTGATCTTGGAGCTTGTAAAACCCTGTAGGTATATGTGAACCATATACAAATCACGGCAATGTGCCCTGAAAAGTCCTGATTTGAGATGTTAACTATTTTATGTCACCTTTCTGTCCAGCTAGTTGTACTTGCGTCTGTCCAGTCTTACATTGTCCCTGCAGATGAATATAAAGGCTAAGAACAGACTTATTGAATAGGAAACATGTATGTTAGTGTGCACGTATACTCATTTTAGCCTTTATATGGGAGAGTCGTGATGATCCTGGCTTGAGAATTACATCCATTCTGTAAACACTGGAAAACAAGTATAAACCTTTACATTTGAAATTAAAAATGTATTTATTCTCAATTATTGCATGTTAGACGATTTTCTTGCTTCATTGTATAAATTAAAAGTCATATTTAGATTCATGTATGGGGAGGGGAAAAGCACTTCGGTATGTGAAAGTAAATGAGTTCAGAAAGGCTACTGAACCAATGGGTTGTACATCTCTTGGATACTTTTGTCACAATGGTCTGGATGATTAATTCTGCTTTGTGGTTGATTAATTATAATGTGCTCTTTCTTATGCAGAAAATAATTGAATGTGTTATTTGTTAAGCAACCATAGTCAAATAATGAATCTGCGCAAAATGAGAAAAAGCAAGAGCAGATTTTTAAAAATCATTATAAAACCTCCTCCTAAAATAAAGCTCGTTTTAGGTTTGGCATAGTTTCTTTATTGGATTTGTGTAGTTTTATTTTTAATTGTGATCCATCATATTGATGGCAGATAAATTAAATGCAATACGGATCTTTTAAGATTAACTTCATTTTATTATTAATAAGAAAAAAATTGGTCTCAAGGGTTGAATCTTATCTGGAATGAAATAGTACTTAAACTGTGTGGCACATTGGGGAATCTTTTATATTAAGCAAAAAAAAGTTTAACTATTTAATCTTAATTAGCTCCAGAAAAGGTTCAGTTTTATAACTAAATTGAGTGAAACATTGGAGAAACTTTGAAGAATGTATTAGATGAAACAACTTTTATAGGAAATTTAAATATTTTCCAATTATATGTTATGTTTTCTTTTACTTAATCAAATCTAATGATTCTGAGTGTACAGCTCACCCTTTTAGAAAATTATTACATGGCAATCACTTGTGTTTTAGATTAACTCGCATAGTGTTTGAAAATCTCGAGGCCAACATGCTGTGTCTAATAACATTTTGACATTAGGAGCTCTGGCAAAATAGTATTTAAGCTCTTCTTAGTGTGGGCAGTTGATAACTTTTCATTCATAATTAGGTCATAGTGAATCAAGAGACATTTCAGGGAAATTGAACTGTCAGTGGGTAGAAACAAGCATTTGACCTCATCACATTGAGTGGGGCCCATCATAATTTGTTCATTTGGTGCCCATCAGCCCAGCCTCATCTCTCATACGCCACCTTGCTGACCTTCCCTCTCCAATTCCGCTTGGTTCAGCTTTAATTATGACTCAGCAGACCCGAAGAAATATTGCAGCCTGCTCTCAAAAACCCTGAACTGCCACTCACCAAAAGATTGTTTTTTAACAGGTAATAAACGCCCTGAGGAATGGTGCTGTGTGTTGCACGCATAAGCATAAACAACATCTGTTTTCTTCCTCTAATGTGATGTTGACAACGGCAGAGACCTTTTTGAAACAGAATCTTTTTTTTACATGTATTGAACCATGGTTTCTGTGATTTATAGGTGAATACCCTGGTAATCACATTTCTTCATTAAATCTCAAATCGTATTTGGTGCTCATTTTGCAGTCAACTGTTCCTTGCCTGCTTTTACTAACTCCCTTTACCCAAATAGGAATGACCACCCCTCCTTACCCCCACCACACTGAATGTGTTATGACATTTCCATTTTCCACATCAGCTATTTTTATGGGTTGTCTGACTGAAATTGCATAATTAGTGCTGAAGTTTTAGCAATTTTATGCTCACTCTGCCTAATAACTGAATTATGACTGACCAAACTCCTTTCATTTAGCACCTTTTGCTTTAACTAACCTTCTGTTTTTTCTATTTATTTTCAAAATTCCACTAATAAATCTTTTATTTTTGAGGCTTAATTTAAAAAAAAATTTTCTCCACATGGTCTGATCTGAACAATTACAGCGGGAGGCACTTTAAATGAAATGCAAGCACTATTTGTTCATGAATATCTTTCTACATGTTGGGATGGTGATATTCCAGTTCAGGTAAAGGGAGCTAGTAAAAACAAGCAGGAAATACTTGAGTGCAGAAACACACAGGAAGCCAGATACGGTGATCTGTAGCTGACTACATGTAATTAAAGTTCTTCATTCATTATTTCTAACTTTTGTTGGAATCCAACTGAGTTACACAATAGTAGTGGGCCATTTGTCCAAGTGAGCTTTTGACAGTGCTTAATTCTCTGGATAAATAAAACTCTCTTGTTGACGTGTTTCCTCAACCTTCTTAGAATTGATTTTTTTTCCCCTCTTAGTGTAAACTCACTCTCCTTGACTTTCTTAGATATCAAATACAGTCACCTTAACCAACTTACGTGGTTAACTTGTGCATGCCACATTATTCCAGGGCAGAGGCTTACGAGGGCAAAATACCCATGTGGTCAAATTAGCTCACAAGTGGCAAGACTTTGGGACTCACTCCATCTGTAATATTAAGTTACCTTATTTTGGATATAGAGTCAATTTTTGCGCGTGGCATCTTACTAACCAGTGGCATACTCCACTCGCTAGTTCAAGTGAGCGTAGTGTCAAGACATTTTAATGATTAAAAAGTAATTCCTTAATTTTTTGGCCCCCCAGAAAGCATAGACCCAGGAATCAATAACAGGAACTAACAGAACAAAGCATCTGTACCAATAATGATAGGTAGCAGAGGATCAAAAGGAACAAAGGAACCTGCAACAGTAACTATCACTGGAGAAGCAAAGCCACGGGGCTATGGGTTGACAAATTCCTGAGACCGATGTTCTGAAATTTGCTATCTTAGAGGTGGCTGAGTGGATGAATTGATTGTGAATGTTTGTACACGTTGGAGATTCCAACATGTTAGCAAACAATGAATATAACATGGCTATTGAAGAAAAGCCAAAGAGACAAAATGGAAAATGGTTGACCAATTAGACTAACATCCATTGTCAAGGATGTGCTGGAGCTCATTTTTAAGGAAGTGCTATTTGAATAATTTTAATATAGTCATCATGGTATTCTATAAGGAAATTATCATTAATTGATTTTTTTTTTGCAAATGTAAATAGAAAGGTAAGTAATGGGATGCTCGTGGATGGAGTACATTTGGATTTCTGAAAACCATTTGATAAGATGCCACATCAAAACAAAATACTGTGCAGAGTAAATTTTGTGTTTAAAGTTAATAAGTTCGCATGTATAGAGGATTAGTTAAAGGACAGAAAACGTGATGGTTGGCGTCCATCTGTTTTGAAGGACAATGGATGATCATCATCATCATCACAAGCCTGGGTGGAAGGTATGGAAATCCTGAGATGCCCAGTCGTCAAAATCCCCTCTCAGCTTCACCAGTGTAGACCAAAGGAAAGCTTATGAAGCAACAGGTTTGGCATCAGCTTGGCTACGGCTACCAGAAGGATATTCAATGATGTCCAGCCCCCTTAGGGGCTCTGTTCCAGATTTGCCAGATTTTCTATTGGTTCCACAAAAATAGGTGAAAATTAAGTGATCAGGAGAAAAGGTCAGCAAAGGATTGGACAAGTATTTGTTATAAAGATGACATTTGTAACATATGGTGGCCAAATATGAGGTTATTTACTTCACTAGGAAGAGTGTTATTTAAAAGTATTGACACGTCAGTGGCATTCAGAAAGTTTTGTATGTTCTTAAACAAAAAGCCCAGGAAGTTAGCAGATAGCAATTCAGAAACACGTCCTGAAGGTAAATTTGACTTTGTTTTTTATTTAGAGCAGAATAGAGTAAAAGAATTCTTGCTTTAACTATACAGTGCCAAGTTCAGTTTTAGTCTCTATATTTAATGATAAATTTGAGAAAGGCAATGGTTTAATGGATTGATCCTTGGGTGAAGAAACAGAACATGATTATACTTCCTAAATATAAGAAGAATGAAAAGAGATCGTAATTAAACATTAAAAGTACTGAGGGGGATTTGAACCTTTAATTTTTAATTGATGTCTCTTCTCATTCTTCTGATCTCCAGGAAATATAACCATATCCTATCTCTTCACCCAAGAATCAACCCATTAAACCACTGTCCTTCTCAAATTTAAAGAGTTAGGAATTACTGCTATAACTATACAGAGCATTGATTGATCCAAGACCTAAAGTGCCAAGTACAGTATTAGTCTCTTAAGGATACATTTGAAAAAGGTAGTGGTTTAATGGATTCTTGGGTGATGGGACAGAACCTGGATATACTTCCTGGAGATCAGAAGAGCTCTCAATTAAACATTAAAAGTTCTGAGGGGGGTTTTGATATGTTTGGTACAGATGTTTCTGTGGTGGTAGAGTCCCAAAACCTGGAAGCAAACCTGGGAATCTCCAAAACTAGGGCATATTCTTTCAGTTAAGAGATTTAGTCTGTAAGATAACGAGAAATACCTTCTCATGGGGAATAGTTAATCTTTGGAATTATCTACATGAGAATCCAAGGCTATCAGTTCTACATTGCAGTTTTGTCATACTCAGTTTTGTGAGATTCTGACATGGTCTCAGATACTTCAAACTTCAACATTTAAATAATAGATGACAGTCATCCAGTGACTGTCAAGTGCCTCAGTCAAAAGTTAAAATACTATTTTTTTAAAAAACAGATTCATTTATTAATAGGCCAAAATGCATTAAATAAGGTTATTGTGCTCTAATCTCCACTGAAAATAACAGCTGTGGCACATTAGGCGTAAACAGCATAGTCATAAAGCAATGCTTGCATATTTCTTCAAGTCCAGGGAGGGCTTAAAATTGGATACCCAATTGGTTTGGTGGCAGGAAGCAGAGGATGATGTGGACAGTGGTTTCTTAGATTGGAGACCCATGACCAATGGTATGCCTCAGGGCTCTGTGCTGGGCCCATTGTTGTTTGTCATCAATATCAATGATCTGGGTAAGAATGCACAAGGTTTTAACTTTGCAGATCACACTGAAGTAGGTGGTACAGTGCACAATGAAGTAAGTTAGCAAAAATTACAGGGGATTTTGTCATTAAGTGGGCTGCAGGATAGCAAGTAGAGTTTAATTCAGGTAAGTGTGAGCTGTTGTTTGTGCAGTGAGGGGTAGGCTAGGGCAAGGTGACAGCTCTAAATAGCCCAGGTCTACACACGGAGTTGCACTGCTGCGTTTTCTGAGACAGACATACCCAGAAGCTGAGCCTCAGAACTGCTAAGACCAAAAAATCTGAAATGGTACATCACCTGAGCCATAGATGATTTTCTAAATTCTCTTAATACATCCTTCTCAGGGGGTATTATAGTTTAAGCTGTCAAGAAACCAAATCTTCCAAATCAAAGGTAAATGTAAATGTTGCTTTGAGTTTGTACTTGTAATTAGTTGGGCGTGTAATTACTTCACAACTGTACTGCATATGGGTAATTCTTCAAGTGGATTGACGCTATTGGGCAGTTTACACTAAATACTCGCTGTCAAACTTTAATGTCTCTGGTCCTGAAACTTCATTGTGTTATAAGAACTTCACTGGTTCACTGTAGAAATAATGTACAGTGGATTCAGGTTAATTGGGACACATTGGGAGCAGTGCATTTTGACTCAATTAAGCTTCTGCCCCAATTAGTTGAAGTTTCATGAAAATAGTTCAAAGGTATAAAAAAGAAACAAACTACCGTTCCTTAAGGTTGTCATAGCCATGGAGGGGGTGGTGGTATTGGAGAGGCTAGTGGGGATAAGCTCCCACTGCCTATTAAATGTTCCCAACGACTTGTGTCTCAAATAACCTCAGACAAGCAAGTCCTTCACGTGTGGCTTAGCTACTGACAGGAGAAGGGGCAAAGGCAGGTTACTGACGCCTTAAAACCAGTCGCTTCGGGCAGATGGGGCTCTTCAAATGTGGTTGGTAGGTCATCTAGAAGGGAAACTCTGATCTCAAACCTCCGCTGCCTTGCGGCTCACAGAGAAGGTGTCAGGAGTAAACCCCAAGGAAACATCAAGAGGTGGAGTCTCTAAGGCTGTCCTACACTTAATTGAACGCTGACTGGCAACTTCTGAGATACCGCTGGTTCCAGTCTGTATTGATCTCTGCTATTCCTTTGGATTCATCAGCTGCGTGGAGAAGGAGAGTCAGCTGCATGGGCAATGGTTTGCTCTCCGTATTGTACTCTTCTGGCTTGGCTTCACCTTGCAGCATGAAAACACTGTTCAGGAGAGGCCACAACATAGGCTACGTCCACACTACGCCAGATAAATCCGTAACCGAAGCTTTTTCTCTTCGTTTTTACCCTCCGTCCACACTAAAATGGCATTTTCGTCCCCCGAAACCAGAGCTTTTCAGAAACGCTTTCCAGGGTGGGTACTTTTGATAATGCTGCTCGGGCAGATCAGTGTGGACAGGGTAACTGGAGAAATCTGAAAACGCTGTCAGATGGCAGCGCGCTATTTCATTGTTTTCTTGAACGCAACCTAACAATTTCAGAACAGGCAGCAACGAGACTGAAGCCAGAAGAGTTAGAAATGTACTCACCAAATGCTTTTACCCATAACTTACTGAATAAATAAGTATACTGTACTCACTTTGCCCTGTTTTCTGTCCTTGCTCGTATGAAGGTACCTATTTATGCAAGTACTTCCCTGACAATAGATGTGTAACAGCCTAATGTAACATTGTATGGAAATACAAGATAATACTGATGCAGACATGTTTTACACATTTAACAAGGTGCTTTATTAATGCAACAGAGTTGGTCAGTTTTTCAATGTTCGTTGTCAGCCGGGTCATACAGTCTGTGAACTCCCTGTCGGTTGCCTCGGTATGCTCCAGTATTTGTTTTTTTTACTTTTAAGTCTTCCTGCGCGAGAGCCAACAGCTGTCTGTCATTTAAGTTTTTCTAGTCTGTAACTGAACAAACACGCACCGTCTTTCACAGCGAGAGTCGACACCAAACATGTCGCTTGTTTTCGATAGATGTGTCCTGCGCATGCGCAGTAGGAGAAGATTCGACAAAATCTCCATTTCAATGTGGATAGAGATATTTTCAAAAACACATAGCGTGGATACCTATCGTTTTTACGTGAAATCAGCATTTCAAAATTATCCAGTCTAGTGTGGATGTAGCCATAGGAAGCAGCATTTACAGGTTATAAGCCACTACGCACAATCGACATAGAACACGGTGCCAGGGGCTGATTCTGACAGTGGGAGAGATTCTTGGTTCTCACTGGACAGCCTCCAGTCAAAAAAGGTGCTGTCTGCTTTCCTTATTGGGTACATGGGGATTAGGTATTATCCGTACTGCAGACCTGAAAACACTGAGCCAGGAAAGACAACATGCGAAAGAAGGCAGCTGTAAATCTGGGATGTTGAAATGTTTGAACAATGATGACCTTCCTCTCTGATAACCTCCAAGATATCAATGTTGTCAGGAAGACAGTTTTAATAAATGAGGAGCTCAAGAGACTTCGTGTGGACATAGCTACTCTCCAGGAGACCCAGGCACACTGAAGGAGAAAAAGTCCACCTTTTTCTGGCAAGAGAAGGGCCCACAGAGAATGGTGTCGGCTTTGTAGTGAGGGACACATTGCTAGATCAGTAGGCAGATTTTTTAGCCTCGCCTGCCTAAGAACGAAAACCAAATTGTACGAGGCCATGATCAAAGATATGCTGTTTCCTTATGATGCAGCAGTCACCACACACACCACAGAACCTCCAGATCTTGATGCAGCACTTCTCCCAGGACTGCAAGGAATTTGGTCTGACTATCAGACTCAAAAAGGGAAACATCTTATGATAAGATGTGGAGACACCACCAGATAATTATCGTTGATAACTACAAACTGGTTGTTGTTCATATATATGGGGTCCATCATCAGTGACAACCTCTCCTTCAATGCAGAAGTCAACAAGCACAAAGCTGGCCACCCGCATCTGCGCTACAAGGACATCTGCAAGCGAGACATGAAGGCGCTGGACAGCAACATTGAGTCCTAGGAGGAATTTGCAGCCAACCGCACCAGATGGAGAAATTCGCAGAAACAACACCTTAAGTTAGGCAAGGAAAAATTCCTTAATGCTGCAGGAGACAAATGGGCCCACGGAAAGGAATGCTGCATCTCCAGCAGAGCTGAGACTAGTAAGAGATGCGACCTTTGCAACAGGGACTGCCACTTTTGCATTGGTCTCGTCAGCCACAGATGGCACTGCACCCACAATGTAGATAGCTAGGATACAACAGCCATGGTTGACTTCGACCAACAGAGGGCCACACTGTTTAACTGAGTAGCAAATTATGCATTTAGATGAAGTACACAACAACCAGAACGTGGGTTGCTGCTGCAACATTGCTCAGAGTGCTGGAAGGACCTACTCCGCACTGTATAGTTATATAAAATGAGTAACTACCAATATCGTTACAGTAGTATAAAACAGTCTATTAGTTCCTAATAGTTATCAACAGAGGAATTCATCCAGCATAATCTGCATGTTCTTTTGGTTGATTGTAAATGAACAAGGTCAGCACAGTGCAGATAATGGACTGCCTTCTTGCCTTCCTACGCAGAGTCAGAATAAAAAACTAAATTATTAAAACTCACTGCTTTTTGAATCAGTATCTGTCAGCCCAAATGGATAACATAGTACAAGCAAATACAAGTGACACTATTTAAAAAGTGTTTGCTCTGTAGTGTCTAATGGCCACACAAGTGCGTGTGACTGATGCTAATTAGAAATCGTTGGGCAACAGTCCCCTGTCCCAATTAAGTGGCATAATGTTCCAAATAAACAGAGGGAATCCCGACTATTTTCTTGATTAGTTTTTGTTCCTTAAGAGTTGTCCCAATGAAGCAGCTGCCCCAATTAACTGATGGCCTAATTAAATGGAATCGTATTTAGTGTAGTGGTCAGAGTCTTAACTAGTGCAGAATCTTGCTTTCTTATTAAGCATTTGACTGGATGATGCAACTGTTTGTTGAATCCTTAGTAAAACTGTTTCATTCTATCTGAAAATTTTATTCATTTTGCTTATTGTGAAAATTACAATGTTATCACTAAAAACCGTATCTGTAAGAATTAAAGTATTCTGATACTTGATAGTACAATGAGAATTCATCTTGAATGAGAGGAGTTTTTGTTTGAGCTTGTCTTAAGTATGCTTCACTGTGCGAATTACATTCCATTGTTTTGAATTGCTAACGATACCAAAGGGCACAATACACAATGTTCATTAATATTGTTTGTCAGATCATTGGAAAGGCTCCCATACTTAATCACAAACTCAGTAATTGGATTTTTTGCTATTTGCATTACTTTCCACACAGCCATTATTTCAATTTTGTTTAAAATACCTTTTCAGATTCTTATTTAAAAGAAGAACATTTAAAATGAATTTTTTTCAGTTACTTAATACTGATGGCCAAAATTGTTCATGAGGAATGTAAACAGGTTTGCTTCTAAATTATAGATGATGTAAAATAAAAATGGTTGCTTTCTTGCGAAATGTCAATGGTAATATATTGGAGAGGGTTGTGCAATATTGTTAATTGTTTTCTACCAATTACAGTATTTAATTCTGTCATTTGATTTATTTGCCAAGATGATAACTGGGTAACTCGAAACATTTCGTTTCAAGCATCTAGTTCTAAACACAAGAGTTTCTGCAGATGCTGGAAATCTGGAAGAATACACACAAAATGCTGGAGGAGCTCAGCAGGTCAGACAACATTTAAGGAGAGGAATGAACTGTCAACAATTCGGTCTGAGATCTCAACCTGAAACACTGTTCATTTTTCTCCATGGATGCTTCCTGACCTGCAGAGTCCTTCCAGCATTTATATGGTTCTCAATGTTTTCTCCAATATAGTAGCAATGGAGAGTGAGGTATAAGTGTTATAAAGACTGCTGTGCAGGCGAAACACCTGAAAGCCTTCCAGGTTCTATGGTTTGCTCTATCTGACGGCCAAATGCCGGTCATCTACATCACCTTCTCTACTGCACAGATACCACCAAGTATCCATTCAGACTCTTGCCTCTGCATTCAGTCTGAGCTGATGCAGTCTTTTGCATACCTGTGTGAATTTGCATGTGGATTTATTAGAGTAGTTTTTGCAAATTTGTTATTCAAGTATCTCACAAATTTGGGGATTGTACTAAAACATTAGACTTGAAAAAAGATTTGAAGTTTTGTCCAAATCTTCAGGCTGAGAAATTGCACAGAATTTACTATATTGTGAACTGGCTGAACATACTGCAGAAACTGTTTTGACTTTTTTCCCCATCCCTTGTCATCCTACATAAAAATAAAACAAATCATTGAGATCACAGAAAAATGACAAGCTGACATTAATTGTTTATGTAGGTCACCTTTGCCAATGCAATAAATGGCACATTCAATCATGTTTGTAATCTGTTTTGCAGTCTATGTGTTTGATACCGTGGGTTAGATTTGAGTTTTCATCCTGGGACCTGTGCCCAGACTGATGGGATGAAAACAGACCACTACTTAATTCAACAAACCTTTGCACTTGAACCAAGACAAGCTCTTCAAATTTTCCTTCTCTACCTCTGTTACTCTAACTTCAGCCCAACACCCAACAACATTCAGCCATGGGTTAATGGATGGGAAATAATATTTGTGCCACAAAGATGACCATCTCCAGCAAAACAGAGTCCGCACTTGGCTTTACCATTGCTGAGCCCCACCATTAACATTCTGGGTTTAAGCATTGACAAAAATAAAACTTGCTTCATGGGGTCTAAATCCTGGAAATTCTTTCCCAATAGCACTGTTGGAGTACCTTCACATGTTGGATTGAGTATAAGAATGCAAGAAGGTGGAGATGACTAATAGTGTTTAAATCCCAAAAGATGAATAAAGTTATTGCTAAGAGTATGGCACTCTAATTTACACCTCTAATTACAACAGTGGATGTCTAGAGCTATTTGAGGCATACATGTGAATAAGAACAACATTTGGACTTCACGTGGACCTGGCTGAAGATAGTAAAGCATTTGAAAATACTTATGCTTATTTCATTAGAGGCAGAAAGGATTAGACTCACTGAGGTCTTCATAAAATCTGGAGAACCCATTGTCCATTGCAGTTATTTCACATCAAGGCAGGAGAATGGAAAATTGGAGCAAGCCTTAATATTTTCAAAATGTTTAAAAATCAAACAGCAAATCCATAAGCAAAATCAAACATGAAATAGGTGGATGAAACAAAGAGCAGAGGCAATGCTTTGTTGAAGAAATGGATTTCAAGTAGGGCTGGAAGGAAGAAGACACCAATGGAGAGGCAGAGAGTTCTTTGAAAGGGCTAATGACCTCCAGGGGAAAAACTGACCAAAATTACCACATTGGTAGAAATTCTTGGTGTAAGGCGATTAGCATAAAATAATTTGCGTTTATGTATTATCAGACTGGTTTCATGAGATAATTCAGGTGAATTATTTTGTTAAACAGTGTTCTGATTAGTAATTTGCTAGTCGATAGCTCCTGAAAATTTAGAGAGAGGGGTCATGTGGTATTGCCTGTAGAAGTAATTTGGATGTAACTTGCTGAGTGCTTTCCTCAAAATCCTTTCACCTTAGAATGAAGATAATAATTGTTCAGATTAAACTAAGGTTTGCTGTAGGAAGAATCAATCAATGAATTGTTTAGTTCAGGACAAAATGAATGCTACAGCAGTGGGAAGAAGTGCCTAAGGACAGAAATTAAAATAATTTAATTCCTTGATTTTTATTTTACATGTTTTAAACAGAACATCACAGGAAGGTTATTGAAACAAAAACTACTCCTGCATCAGGACATTTTATGTATAATATGAAAGTGATTCTCTTACCTGGTATCCTTGAAGGTTCTTTTAGAACGTCAGCAGGATTTTCAGGTCATTTGACAGAAAGGATATCTGCCTTGTAGCATGCTCAGAAGGTGACTACTTCTTGCATCAATCACCTTAGCTTTAAGTTGAAGCATAATAGAGCCCCTCAATCAACATTTCCAAATGCTTTATCACTTGTTCATAAAGAACTGGTGAAAAATCAAAGATAGACTGCTAAGTCAAGGCTAGGTAATTTGTTCTGAATTATAGTTACATTACAGGGGGCGAAGAGAGTTTGTAAAATAAGGGCTTGCTGGATGTCCATTTTGTCAACTGGTGATGATATGCAGTTGAAGCTAAATTCAGACCTTGAAAAATGACAGCATTGTTGAGCTGTAATTCTGGACAAGCTAAAGCAAAGATTAAGATGTTACTTATTGACAGACAAAATGAGTTAGTCAAACAGCAGTGATGAATATCCACCTTGTATTTGCAAGGTCAGTTTAAATAGCATTACCTTTAAGAAACTATATGTTGCCCATATGTAAACAGAGCTCTATATTAAGACAGCTTTTATATCTTTTATTTCTTCAATATTTCATTTTTATAACCCTGCATTTTCAATTGGCTGTGTACTATTCACTGAATATGATATCTATTAAAGCACAGATATAATGATTAAGATATTGGGATTGCTTTACAATTTTAACTAAGATTTCTTTTCTGAGGATTGATTAAATTTGAGAGGTGGCTTTCTGATTTAGCAAGGTATGTACACGCTTGCAGAATCGTACTTTCCAAGATCATAAGACTGAACCAATTGTCTTGGTGTTGACACTTCTGCCCAATAAGCCATTGGGTTTTCAAAAGAGGATCTCTTTGGGCTTCACTCTCTTGAACCTTTCCCTCCAGTAGTGCTGTATTTATTTCTGTTTTTCAAATTTGTAATCAGGTTTGCTTTGAAATAAGAGTTTAATTTGTTTTCACTCATCTTTCAGGCAGTTCCTTTCAGATTATCATAATTACCTATTAGCTCCATCCTCTCTGGCTGTACTCTGCTTTGTTAGTGAATGAGTCATTACCATTATGGTTTCATAATCTAGACACACTTTAATGAAATAATTCCACAATGGAAGAATCATTCTGCTTAATGTGATACAGAAGCTGTTGTTTAATTTCTGAGGGTGTTTTTAGTATGTTGTACAATTTGTCTTTGACTACTGTGGTGGTGCTAGAAATTGTAGATGAACTCTGCCCCTATACAGAATATAAACTACTGTAGTATAAATCTACAAATAATACTGAAACTGTTCTTTTGCAAAGATACAACCAGGATAATGAAATTATTCAGTAAATGTTTTAAATCTTTGGATGCTTTTATATGAAATGCACCTTAGCTGGAGATTTTATGTTACTATTTAATATGATTCATGTCACTGGCCTCTGGTTTTCACAAACAACTAAGAAGAGTAGAGCATGATCTTTAAAAAATTGAGTGTCATCCTGAAATAGCATGGAATGGAGTTTGATCATCTTGTCATCTATGGAGGGGAATAAACAGTCGGTGTTTCTGGCCAAACCCTTCATCGGGAAGGGTTCCTTCATAGATATTGCCTAACTTGCTGAGTTCCTCCAGCATATTGTGTGTGTGTTGTTCAAGATTCCCAGCATTAGGCGAGTCTCTTGAGTTTAAAGGAAACAGTGCAAACCTTTTACATTAATGTCAATATATTCAGAAGTGTTAACTTGTTTATGCGGCCTCTGAGGACCTGACAAAGGATCTCAGCCCGAAAAGTTGACTGTTTACTCTTTTCCAAAGATGCTACGTGGTCTGCTGAGTTCCTCCAGTATTTTGTGTGTGACGAAACCAACACAAGACATAAATCCACATGATATCATTCTTGTCAGTCTATCTATTGCAAGTTTATCTGTCTGGAACAGCATTGTTAGAAAACGCAACCGCACAATGAAGACAGAAAATCCCAATGAAGGCAAGACAGTTGGAGTTTGAAGAGGTGTGGTTTGTCAGAACTTCTTCAAATGTACCATGGAGAACCATTCTGACTGGCAGTCCAGTCTGGTATGGGGGGAGGGGTGGCTACTGCACAAGATTGAAGTAAGTTGCAGAAACTTGTAAAATTATTCAGCTCCATCTTGGGTACTAGTCTCCGAAGTACCCAACTACCTCACTACTTGCTTTATTTCTGTTTTTTTTGTGCTACTTATATTAACTTAGTGTGTGTATATATATGTAATTCTGGTTTTTACCTCTATTTATTTATCATGAATTTCACTGTACTGCTGCTGTAAAGTTAACAAATTTCACGACATATGCCAGTGGTATTAAACCTGATTCTGATTCTGGTAGAGAAAGAATAATAAAAGCTTGTGGGATATCACGTGAGTTAGAGAGAAGTGTTCCATGTACTGTAGCTCCTGTCTGTGTACTTACAGGTGGCAGAAGCTGCAAATGTGGAAGATATTGTGAAAGGCACGTTGTTCAATACTTTAGCAGGATACCTATAATCAACAAAAGTAATGACATTGTGTGCAAAGCTGGCTTTGGCAACCATTTGCTTCTTTTAAGAATATTGTATTGGCGATTTAAGAATTTGTATTGTTTGAACAGAGTAAGCTAATAGTTCACAGGAAGAAAATAAAAGTAGCAAACAATGAAGAACGTGGGATTATAATGCATATTTTCACTTTCTACGCAGCTCTCAATGTAAACAGGAAGATATCCCAGTCTGTGAATTTAAATATCCTTTTCCACAGATTGGGTTATTGAGGCAGGGACTTTGCATTGTGCTCCTTGAAAGATATTAACCATATAACAATTACAGCATGGAAACAGGCCATCTCGGCCCTTCTAGTCCGTGCCGACGCTTACACTCACCTAGTCCCACTGGCCCGCACTCAGCCCATAACTCTCCATTCCTTTCCTGTCCAGATACTTATCCAATTTTTCAATTTTACTTTAAGTGGCAAAAATTTTACTTCAAATGAAAAATATTGAACAAAAGCTCTTTGGCTTGTATGTACAAAACCAGAGGTTGGTTTGTTCTGCTTGTTTATCCTTCTAAAGGTTCACCTGCTGTAATTCTTAAAAAAAATAAAGATTAAGTATTGTTCTGGGTGAAGTGATACTTGAAGAGTGGGATGAAAATTAAAATGTGCTGGTATTCAGTAATCAGACAGTACCTGTTTTAAAGTGAAACATTTTCTACTTCGTTATATTTCTTGTATAAAGTCATTTGCATATTTAATCTGACAACATAAACTTACGAGGCACTCTTTCTGACCCTTGCAATATGGTCATTTGGATTACAGAAATTCACCCTCACAAATCACCACCCAAAAATGAGATACAGAATAAAGTTCACTCTTACTGAATTTGTGTTTTTAAAAAAAAGTAAATAAATAGACACAAATAAGGCTTTGTGTTATGAAAAAACATGATACAGGCCCCCTTCTATGAATACAATCCCTTTCTCCTGAAGAGCCCTGCAAAATGGGCTCATGTATATTATAAATGTGTATACTGAAATTTGAAGCTAAAGTTTATAGTAATGTTTGTCTTTTGAATTTATATAAGATTGTGTTTTAGCTTGTGTATAATAGTGCAATTGCAGTTGCTTTAAAAGCATCTGGAAAATCTTTGGTTAATTAGTCTTGTGATTACACTAAGGACCATTTACTGCCTTTGGTTACCATTTGGCTTGAGAATTTAACACTGGAGTATTTTGTGTGAAGGGAAGTCCTCCAGATCATGTTTTATATTTTGTTGGAGTTGTCTCATTGGTTCTGGTTGAATAGTTAAGTGACTACATGTTTCTTACTTCATTTGAGAATAAGATAAATTTGCTTTCTGATTTATCTACCTTCCAATAATGGCGGATAGCTTTCTGGACTCGCTATCAAGGTCCTAGTATGCATCTAATGAGCTTTTCTGCTCTTAATCACTGAAGATTAGTTCTCCACTTATCAGTGCTTCATGTTGGCTTTCTCTCACTTCCTTGATTTCCCTCTACTTTGGATCATCGGTAGAGTTGCTCAGGACAATATTATGAAGTAATGAAAGCAAGCTATGTAGCTGTATGTTTAATTATGTAGAATAGAGATGAAAGTTTTGGGTCTTCCTCATACATATTTCAGTTTGCATGCAATGTTACCCATTCAAATCATACCCCTCCAAAAGCTGTTAGAGAGATTTAGCCCTCAACAATTTGCTGTTATATTTTCCTTAGTGAATTAAGTTTTCTATCCATATTTCTACACCAAGTTTATGTGAGGAATTGGTTTATGTGCATAATATTGGTAGGTAGCATGCTACTGAAATGAAAGCTGTGTCAGTGCCCTGACTGGTCCTCATTCCAAGCCCTTCATTCACTTGCTATCACCCTTGGCTATCTTAGAACTGGCTGCTTAAAAATTAACTTAAGCAAACCACTGGTTCAGTACTACATGTGGAATGTATTATGTTAACAATATGACATACCGTGCACAGCTTCTTAAAAAAGGAATTCAAAAATAAAACTTGTCTTTGGATGTAATTCCTGTGAAAAATGACTGGAACGGTGAACTGTTGATTATTAATGAAGCAATGGCATCACCTCATAAAACTCAGAAACTTGCAAATAGATTTTTATTTCATACAAAATAGACAAATTGTTTGAACTATTGCTTGCACTAACTATAAGTGACACTAAGTGCTTTACAAACAGAGCCACAGTAAGTTACCATTACCTAAAAGCATATGTGGAGACGTTCAGAGCCTTTAATTTTCAGAGGTGCTTAGTTGTGCATTCAGTAATATTATTTCCAGTTAACCTAATTTAGTTCATTGTGCTACCTGTTGTTTTTAAGATTCTACTTTGCTTTTAGATTATTAGAGATCTGTCTATTTATTTAAAAGATTGCTTTGAAACCTCCTCCAGTTTTTGAAGGTATAGCTTAAGAGCTTCCATAACGATAGACTTGGAAGATTCTGGGAACAGCTGTCTCATAAATTAATTATTAGTGACAAGTTTATATTGCATAAATCTAAATGAGTTGAGAGTATGGTCCATTACCAGCTAACTGCACAAGGTATTTGTCATTTTACACTCTTCAGTTATTTTTTAGTGAAGTGTTAAAAATGTAAGACTTTTCTTTCAGATGACATTGAGAGATGCTGTCTGTTTTTAAGAGAGGTAAAGGCCCATATAAATGTTTCACTAAACCTAAGTGTTACTCATTTGACAGTTATGTGCGCTGTCATTCCACGGGCTATTTGCTTATCGCAATAAACAGATGAAATATGTGAATGGTCTGTGGTATCCTCTCAGTGCATTAGGCCTTCTAGTTCCTGTGATGTTCCTCATTCAAAGTGTTTTGTTCAGTTTTCTCTACTTTTATGTATCCTAGAACAAATATTCTAGGAATAATCATAGTGTGAACAGCAGCTGAATAAAAAAAATTTACAAAACCTAACAGCAGGCTGATGTAGTTGTAACAATTTTAAAGATTTCAGATTACATCCTGTAGAACAACAAATCATTGTCGTTTGAAATTTCCTTAAATTAATTTGCAAATATTGATTACAATGGATCAAAAATACCCAGTTTTTACTAATTGTGCATTGTTAGGGAAACGGTACAATATTTGTTATAATCCATAAATTTTTCTGACAGAAGTTTTATTAGTAAGAAAATTAGAGAATATCCAATAGAGTAGAACTTGTGCAGCACTGTTGTTGAAATACTTACTTTGCTCTTGAATTGCTTTTTAAAGGTCATTGTGTTGCTCATCTAATTGTCCAAAAAGACAAAATAAAACAAGTGCAATAATTCAACAGTTTAACTCAATTGTTTATTTCTAGGTTATATAAAATGCATACTGAAAACATTGACGTTTACAGCACAAGATAGAAGTGCTATCCAATTAGGCTCAGTCACCTGCTTCCCTATCATTCTGTATACTTCTCTCCTTCAAGTGTAAACACTGTTCTATTTTGATGGTTACCATTAAAGCTGCATCTTTATTCATGTAGACTTTCCAGATTATTATAACTCAGTGTATCTTAAAACAAATTCTACTCCTCCTGAATATTCATCACCTTCAGATGTCTTTGCTGGGTTACCCTAATTTTTATCCTTTTGCTTTCGTTTTATGTAGCTTCGATATAATAGCAGTGATGTCACTTTTTTCCTCTGTCATCTTAAATAATATTTGTGTTCAGCCTAATCCTGTCTTTTTCCATATTCCTTTTAAAATTGCATCATTTAATTTGTATTGAGTCTCATTTGTCTTAATCTGTTAATTTGCACATCTCTGCGTTAAAACTTATCTGTTATGTTGTCAGTACATTTCACCATTCTGTCTGTGTCCTCTAAAATTCTGCTAATATATCTCTGTAATTATTAGCTTCATATCTAGGTTTATGTCACTTAAAGCCCCATTCCCAAGTTTATGAAATCAATCTATATCAAAAGTCCATTGATCGTAATATTAGCTTCTGAGTGACTCCCAAGTGGGAAATCAACTGTTTACCACTATTCTGTGTGTTTTCTAGCTATAATGTCACGCTTCTATAATACTAACATTAATTATATGTAACTTAAGCAAAAGTATTGCTAAAGATTATAAGCGCAATATCAACTGCACTTCATAAAGAAATTGCAGCAAGTTGTGAATGCAGCCCAGTCCAACACACAAACCAAGCTCACCCTGTTGACTCCATCTCCATTTCCTGGTGCCTCAGGAAAGCAGCTAAGATCATCAAGGATCTCTTCTAGCTTGGTTATTCTAACTTCTTCCCTCTCCTGTCGGGCAGAAGATACAAAAGCCTGAGAGCGTGGATCACCAAACTTGAGGACAGCTTCTATACCACTGTCATTAGACACTCGTACAGACCTCTCACACGGTAAAAGAGGAATGTTTGATCTCCCAATCTAAGTCCTAATGCTCCTTGCATTTTATTTGTCTGTCTACTTTGCAATTTCTCTGTCAATGCAACACTGTATTTTGTATTTTGGTCTCTCGTTTTACTACCTGTAATTATACACAGCAGGATCTGTCTGGATGGCTTGCAAAACAAGTTTTTCATTATATCTCAATGCATGAGACAATAATATTCTAATTCCAAATGGAAAGGGGCTGCAAATGAAGTAAGAAAATTGAACTTTCAGTACCGAATTTGACTTTTGACAATCAGCTCAAAGAAGGCACCCCATATTTTTGTATCTTTTAACCACTTAGAAATATAAGTTATTTGAAAAAATGTTTTTGTTGTTTATATGTTTCCTATTTAAATTAATGTGTGTGTGTTTTTATGTTTAGGTTACAACTCCCGTATTTGTTCCAGCAAAATCATACGAGCTACTTCATCGAATGTCTGGAAAGGGTCTTGGCGCACGATATCACTTTCCACGTCAACCATGTATTTACAACCCCAAGATGGTATCTGTTCATATCACATTCACCAACAGCTCTGACCAAGAAATACGGAATATCCAAGTCGGGGAGCGGAAGCTTGCGTCAGGGATGAAAATGCATGATTTCCATGAAATAGGTACTGAAATACAGCATTTGTGTGATATCCTGTACAATGTTGTATAAGGTAGCATATTTCTTGATTCATTTTGTGACATGTTTTCTAACTATAAGAAAGCCAAATACATTTCCAACCTTTGTTCATTACTAAAATTGAGGAATGAAGCAGTATTATATGTATGTGTGCATATTTCTATCTTAACTTTGCTAATTTTTTCCCAGTTGCCTGTGAGATTTCTCCTAATTTGCACTTTTCCTTTGGGATGCAGTTGAGGTCATGATAATCTTATTAATTGGAGTAGTTTAGTATCAACATTTATAAAAAAAACTATATTTACTGTAATAAGGTAAATGAAAAACAGATCAAAGTTGTGGAGGGGAAAATTTTTATGAAAAATCAAATTATTTTAAAAGAAATTCAGATACATTTTCCATAAAATTGTGTTGGCTAAGGCTTTAAGTTATTGGGTCACAACACACCTAATAGTTATAAATATCCTCTGTGTATTTACAGAATTTACTGATGGTTTTAGTGAATAGTTGAAGGTATTTGCCTTTAGCATCCTAATCCCTCATTGTATACCTAATCCTGATAGAAATGTGTTTGTAAATCTCAATTCTGGGCAAAATGGGACTTGACTGTGGTATATCTGTTGGTTCAATAAGGTTACCATGTAAGCTAGGATGAGAAGAATGATCATTTGGACCAGTTACCATACAAGTTTGCTTGAAATGATCGAATGTTATTAGGAAGAATGGGAATATTTGGTAGACTTCAAAAAGTTAAGTCATAGTCTTACACGTTGTCTTGGTAGCATGGGATGATGGATGCAACGCAGGTAAAGATCACAATGCGTCTTGTTGTGAGCTAGTCTTCCATTGTCTTAGATACAAAAATATATATATTTTTCTTTTTGCAGACAGCCTTGAGCCTGGGGCATCAAAGACAGTTTCAATGGGCATTGATTTCTGTGACTCCACACAAACTGCTAACTTTCAACTATGGTAGGTTACTGAAAGCAGCAGAAATACTTTAGACTTGGGACCTGTTCCCTTTCTGTATTAGTAAATAATCATTGACAATGCAGCTAATCTTTATGAAACTAAATCAGTGTGTATTTGTTAATTGAACAAACAAATGCAAATTTCTTTATAAGTAGGTGGGTTTGTTTTAAAGTTATTTATTTCCGTGTGATAATACATATTTCAAAATCACAGGCTGCGGTTGTTTGGTATTTAACGTCTTTTTAACCACAGGGCTAGGGACTGGTGCTGAATTTTTTTAATTTTTTGAAAAATAATTATCATTATTTTATAAAATTCATAATGAAATTTATCATTAATTTACTAATCTAAAGTATTTTGGAAAAGAATTTTGTTCAAGTTGCCAACACTGCAAAATGTCCAGAGGTTTACTAATTTATTTCTTTAGAGATACAGCACGGAACAGGCTTCCGGCCCAATGAGCCATGTTGCCTGGTAACCCACCTATTTAACCCTAGCTTAACAATTTATAATGACCAATCAATACTAAACTGTACTGTGTGCGGAAACCACAGCACCTGGAGGAAAATGGGGAGAACATACAAACTCCTTATAGACGATGCCTGGAATTATACTCGGAACTCTGATGCTCTGATCTGTAATCACATCGCACCAACCGATATGCTACTATGGCGCCCCATAACAGTGTCAAGAATCAAACACCAATCGTACAGATGGCGCTTAAAAGCAGTTTCCTGGCACTCTTGCCAGCAAACCAGGAGAATGTGCTGATTGACAAAAAGAGTAGACAAAATGTTGATGCACTGAATGAAATAAAGCAGAAACATAGAGATGGGATTGGATTTTTAAAAGGTTAGGCTACACTAGAGCAACACAGAAGATAAGATTTCCAGACAATTGATTATTATTTATCCTGGGGTATTTACCGTTGGCAGTTTTACTATTCGCAGTTCACTTTTGCATGTGCACACAGCCCCTCACCACATGTCCATTACAGGTTACTAAGAGAGGGCTAGTAACCGTCCCTAACAGTGGAGCAAGTGCCACAGTATTGGAAAGAGGCAGATGCAGCGTTACTGTTCAGGAAAGGATACAAGGACATTGCTGATAATCAGCGGTAGGTAAAGTTTAGAAACAGTTACCAAGCAAAAAATTAATAGGCCCTGTAGAGCTTTGAATTAATTAAGGACAGCTTGCGTAGATTTGTAAAAGGTAGTTTGTTTTTAGCTGACAGAAGATGGATGAAGAAGATGCTTGTCAGGTGAATTTTTCAAGCAGAAACTCAGCTATGTGATGGGAAATGTCTGTCTATATTTCCAAACAAGTGTTTGCTGAACTATCACATAAAAATCTTGTAAAGAAAATTGAGGCTTATGGAATAGGAGGGTTTGTGTCAACTTGGATAAAAAATAAAATGCCCAAGGACAGAAAAAAGTGAATCGTGGTAACTGGCTGTTTTTCACAGTGTAAAATGATGGACAGCAGTGTTCTCCATCAAGTTGGAAGCATTGTCTGTTTTTTGATATGTATAAATGACTGCAACAGTACATAAAATGGGTTAATTCAATTCATTTATTGTCTAGAATGTATAAATTATACAGCCGTGAGATTTGCTTAGTTGCAGGTAGTCACGAAGCAAGAAACCCAAAAGAACCCAATTTTTAAAAATGAGTAAGAATAAAATGTCCTCTAATCTGAACCCTGGAGTAGACCAAAGTCTCGCTTATCACTTCATCATATTAATGGACACGGAGCAGTCTTCATTGCCTCAGCGCCATTGCCTTGCATCACAGAGAATGAGCGAAAAAAGTCTCTCACCTCGGATCCCGACACCCTGTCTTTTCAGTCTATCTGGGCCGGCATTTAAATTGACCCAACAGCGGCCAGCAAAAGGCTCCTCTGCCCTTCAGAGAGAAGTGAACATCATGGAAAGCGAGTGAAATCGGCACTCGCCTCTGATCTGGGCTGGCATTTAAATTGTCCAAACAGGTAAAGCGTACCTCGCACTAGGACCCAACTGCAGTAAAAGGCTCCGGGCCTAGACTGCATCGCTTCAGGCCCAGATTTCATTGCCCAGCCTGAAGCCACTCTCAGGCTCTTCAAATCAACTCAACGCCCAAAGTGATCCAACCTCGCACCCAGGCCAGTAGAACGAGCACCGAATCTTCTCTACCCAGGCACCAGCTTCTTCCTTTAGGCAGGTTAATATGGTGGACAGAGAAGTGTTAGATGATATATTTTAGCAAAAGAAATGGATGGGCTGCTAAGAAATGCAAGGAAAGAAATTCATATGGATTCATGTGAAAAGATCTTTGAAGCTGGCAGATCATATTGAGAGAGCAGTTAGCAAAGCATTTGGGATTTGGGCTTCATAAATAGAGAGATTGGGTATAGAAGTTTCAGGGTGATAATGGAAAGGTCGTACTGGAGCACTTCATATTCATTTCTATTCAGTGCACTTCATGAGGTTCTGAGGGGCTTGAAAAATCTGAGGGGTTTGAGTGGAAACTTCCTTGAATATTGTGGAATTAATTTAAATATTAAAATCAACCAGTATTTTTTTTCCCCTGCACTGAAGCTTAACATATTTGTTTAGAAAATTCTGGCAGGTGAAATTACTTATATATAATTATCGCTACCTTGGTAGTAAAGAAAAACATTATCAAGCTTGTTTTAATGAAAATCATAAGACAGTTTGGCCTGTCCTTGTGCTTTTGGAGCAAGAAGCTGATATGAAACCAAAATATTCTAACTGCTGGAGATCAGAGACAAAAACAAAGTTGTTCCGTTTATCATTCCAAGAAAGAAAGATGCTTACATTTATATTACACCTTTTGGAATTTCAGAACACCCGAATGCAACTTGTAGCCAGCAAAATACTTTTGAGATGTGGTCTCTTTGGCAGTGTTCAAGAAGCAGTCATTGTGCGTAGTGCAAGATTCCCTAAGTACTATTCATAAGATTATGAATATAACTGGAAAATCCAATGTAATAATGTTGCTTGATTTGATTATTGGCCAGGCCACAGGCACAGTTGCACTGGTTTTCCTTGAGAGCATACACTGAGATCCTTTGCATTGACCTGAGAGCATTTGGGAGCTTGTCTTCAACTGAGAGAAGTCACTTGTGATAATGCAGCATAATACAGGGAGTTCTTGTTATTCTCCAACAGTGCATTCCAGAAAGGTTCATGAATAGTGTAAATACATATAACTCTGATTAATTTCCCTTAAGAATTAGTGAAATGACATGAGATACGTTCTGCCTATGTGATAATTATCTGGATTACCAAGCCAGAAGAAATAGTGCAGTAAGAGTTGGTTAGGTACTGTGCCATCATACATGTGTAATAACATTTGACTTCCTACATAATTTTATTTAAATGGAAGGGAACTCAGCTGGTTTACAGGAAATGTGTACAGGAGGTGGTATTAATGGAAAAGGAGTGGGATGGCAGTGCAGATGGAGGGCCATCCATTGTCATTTCAACATCCAACAGTGTTGACATTGTTCTTTCTGTGCAACAGGTTTTATAGTGTCTTCAGAATGCCTGGTCTGTTCCTCAGTTTTCATTATTGTCTTCATTTGGAAGTTCGAGGTTCCTAGTTCTTCTGTGAATGATTCTGATTTGGCAGTTTTTACTCATTTAAAGGAAACATCCAGCATTGACTGCTTGCTTTCTTGTAGCTTGGTATCATAAATCTCTCCATTGTATGACAAGCCTGACTGATTTGGCAGAGCTTGTGGCGACCCATTTTCTGCGCAGGCGAACCGGCTCACAAATAGCCCACGCGCGGGGAGAGACTTTGATAATGCACCTCTGACGTTATTTCCGCCTGGAGAGGGCGGGAACTAGGGATTAAAAGCCAGCGCCGCGAAGTTTGAATAAACTACCGGTAGTCTTGAAACGACTTACCAACTGCATGTCATTGTTCCTAGCTCCATATGTAGTACATCACTACATTGGTGACCCCGACGGTCCAAACGGGATTTGGACCAAAGATGACCGACTCTTCATCTGTTCACGCAGTTTCGCTAAAACTGCCGACTTTCTGGACGCTGCGACCACGCGTGTGGTTTAGCCAAGCAGAAGCCCAGTTCCAGATTCGGCAGATATCCTCTGATTCCATGCGTTACTACCACGTGGTGAGCGCCCTTGATCAGGAGACGGCCGCCCAGGTTGCGGATTTCATACAGTCGCCCCCGGAAGAAGACAAATATGAAGCATTCAAAGCGCTGCTCATTGGGACCTTTGGCCTCTCACGGCGTGAGCGGGGTGCCCGCCTGCTTCACCTGGACGGTTTGGGAGACAGGCCGCCGTCAGCATTAATGAACGAGATGCTGGCCCTGGCTGACGGACACAAGCCCTCCCTCATGTTCGAGCAAGCGTTCCTAGAGCAACTGCCCAAGGACATACATCTGCTGCTGGCTGACGCAGATTTCAGCGACCCCCGGAAGGTGGCGGCCCGGGCAGACGTGTTGTGGAAAGCCAAGAGGGAGAGCGTGGCGTCCGTCGGTCAGATTACCAAGCCACGCTTCCTACAGCGTCCCAGACCAGGCCCAGCAGGGGGGCGCACACAACACAGAGGCAGGAGTGAGGAGGCCAGTGAACAGTGGTGTTTCTACCACCAGCGGTGGGGCACAAAAGCCCGCCGTTGTCGCCCACCCTGCAAGGGCCAGGGCCAGCTGCCGCTAATGACTATGGCGGCTGGCCACCAGGACAGCCTCTTGTACGTCTGGGACAAACAGTCGGGACGCCGTTTCTTGGTCGACACCGGAGTGAAAATCAGCATCTTGCCCCCTACGGGGTATGACACCCGCAACAGGAATCCAGGACCCACCCTGAGGGCCGCGAATGGCAGCACGATACGGACCTACGGCACCCACACAGTGCAGCTGCAGTTCGGCGCCAGCCGGTTCACGTGGGACTTCACACTGGCCACGGTGGCCCAACCACTCCTGGGGGCGGACTTCTTGCGAGCTCACTTGCTGGTCGACTTGCAAGGGAAAAGACTGGTACATGCCGAGACTTTCCAGACGTTCTCCCTGGGTGAAGCCAAGTTGCCAGCCCCACACCTGGACTCCATCACGCTGTCGGACAACGAATTCACCAGAATCCTGGCGGACTTTCCATCGATTCTGGCACCGCAGTTCACGGCAGCCATGCCCAGACACGGGGTTCAGCACCACATCCCGACCCAGGGACAACCCCTCCACGCCCGCGCACGAAGGCTCCCCCCGGAAAAGCTCCGCCTGGCGAAGGAGGAGTTCAAGAGGATGGAGGAATTGGGGATCGTACGGAGGTCCGACAGCCCATAGGCCTCCCCCCTGCACATGGTGCCCAAAGCAGCCGGGGGCTGGAGACCATGCGGCGACTACCGCAGACTGAACGAGGCTACAACTCCAGACCGCTACCCCGTGCCACACATACAGGACTTTGCAGCAAACCTGCATGGGGCAAGAATCTTTTCCAAAGTAGACCTCGTCCGGGGATACCATCAAATCCCGGTGCACCCTGAAGACATCCCCAAAACGGCACTCATCACCCCGTTTGGCCTGTTCAAGTTCCTCTGAATGCCGTTCGGCCTGAAGAATGCCACACAGACGTTCCAGCGGCTAATGGATGCGGTGGGAAGCGACCTGGAATTTGCGTTCATCTATTTGGACGACATCCTTGTAGCCAGCAGTTGTCGTTGGGAGCATCTGTCCCACCTCCGGCAGCTCTACTCCCGCCTGAGTGATTTCGGACTCACGATCAACCCGGCCACATGCCAGTTCGGTCTCGATACCATCGACTTCCTGGGCCACAGGATTACCAAAGACGGGGCAACACCTCTGCCCGCCAAGGTAGATGCGATCCGCCACTTTGCCCAGCCCAACACGGTCAAAGGCCTGCAGGAGTTCATTGGTATGGTGAACTTCTACCACCGTTTCCTCCCCTCAACAGCCCGTATCATGCGCCCTTTGTATACCCTGATGTCGGGTAAAGGCAAAGACATTACTTGGGACGAGGAGGCCGCGACCACTTTCGTTAAAGCCAAGGAAGCCTTGGCAGATGCCGCGATGCTGGTGCACCCCAGAACGGACGTTCCGACCGCACTCACGGTGGACGCATCCGACACAGCATTCGGTGGGGTGCTGGAGCAGCTCAACGAGGGGCGCTGGCAACCCCTGGCGTTCTTCAGCAAGCACCTACGACCACCCGAACTCAAATACAGTGCTTTCAATCGGGAGCTGTTGGCACTGTATCTGGCGATCCGGCATTTCAGGTACTTCTTAGAAGGCAGGCCGTTCGCTGCGTTCATGGACCACAAACCATTGACCTTCTCATTCATGAAGGTATCCGATCCCTGGTCAGCAGCGACATCTGTCCTACATCTCCGAGTACACGATGGACATCCAGCATTTCTCAGGAAAGGACAATGTCGTGGCGGACGCACTCTCCAGACTAGCTGTCCAGGCCCTGTCCCTGGGGGTGGACTATGCAGCACTGGCGGAGGCACAGCAGGCAGATGACGAGATGCCCAGCTACAGGACTGCAGTCTTGGGTTTGCAGCTGCAGGACTTTCTCGTAGGCCCAGGTGAGAGGACCCTCCTGTGCGACATGGCTACCAGCCAACCTCGCCCCATCATCCTGGCAGCCTGGCGGCGGCGAGTTTTCGACTCCATACACGGTTTGGCGCACCCATCTATCAGGACAACTGTCCGGCTGGTCTCCAGCAAGTTCGCGTGGCACGGACTTCGCAAGCAGGTCAGTGAATGGGCCAGAACGTGCGCGCAGTGTCAAACAGCCAAGATGCAGCGGCACACTAAAGCCCCGCCACAGCAGTTCAAACCCACCCGCCGGAGGTTCAACCACATTCATGTAGATATCGTGGGCCCCCTACCAGTGTCCCGAGGAGCGCGGTACCTCCTAACTATGGTAGACCGGTTCACAAGGTGGCCAGAGGCGGTCCCGCTCGCCGACACATCTGCCAATTCCTGCGCCTGAGCACTGATTGCAACCTGGGAATCTCGCTTTGGTGTACCGGCCCACATTACCTCCGACAGAGGCTCCCAGTTCACCTCCAGCCAATGATCGGCTGTGGCCAGCCTGTTGGGAATGCAGCTACACCACACTACTGCCTACCACCCACAGTCGAACGGACTGGTGGAACACTTCCATCGTCACTTGAAGTTAGCTCTCATGGCCCGCCTGAGAGGACTTAACTGGGTGGACGAGTTTCCCTGGGTCCTGCTTGGAATTCGCACAGCGCCCAAAGAGGATCTGCACACCTCGTCAGCCGAGTTGGTGTACGGCGCACCCCTGGTCATCCCGGGAGAGTTCGTACCAGCCCCAAGGGGGCAAGAGGAAGAACCTGCAGCAGTCCTGGACAGACTACGTGAAAGGCTCGGCAACCTGGCCCCCGTACCAACTTCACAGCACGGATGGACCCTGACCCATGTACCCAAAGACCTGCAGAACTGTAAGTTTGTGTTTGTACAAAGGGGCGGACACCGGGCACCGCTACAGCGGCCATGCGAGGGGTCATTCAAGGTGATCAACAGCAACAGGTCCACGTACGTTCTGGACATTGGGGGGAGAGAGGAGGTTTTCACAGTGAACCGAGTCAAACCAGCCCATGTGGACTTGGCGCAGCTGGTCGAGGTTCAGGCACCGCGGCGCAGAGGCAGACCTCCCAAACAGAGACTGATCCAGACTGTGGACATTGGGGGGTGTATTGCCGGTTCTGGGGGTGGGGGTTATGTGGCAACCCACTTTCTGTGCAGGCGAACCGGCTCACAAATAGCCAGCGCACAGGGGGAGACTTTGGTAATGCACCTCTGACATCATTTCCGCCGGGAGAGGGCGGGAACTAGGGATTAAAAGCCAGTGCCGCGAAGTTTGAATAAACTAGTCTCGAAACGACTTACCGACTGCGTGCCGTTGTTTCTAGCTCTGTATGTAGTACATTGCTACAGCTTATTTACTAGATGATCACAACACCTAATAATGTAGCCTCATCAATACACCTGAAAACCCTTTATGAATGCTTTTGTTTCATTTTCAGCAGCAGGTTGTTATGGTAATTCTCATTGAAAACTTTGTGAAGCCCTGCCAGGTTCTTGTTAGTGAGAGGCTCGAGTCACTGTACAGCATCGTCTTCATTTTCCTCAAATTCCAACTGTCATACCAAAATCACTGACTCTTTCTGAATGGTTCTTGGTTTGAAGCCAACTAATTCAAACACTGCTATGAGGAACACCATGTTCTATGTGCTGTTTGTAAAGCTTCCTCATAAGCAGCACCTGTGAAGTCAACAACATCCATTTTGTGAAATTTCTTCCAGAACTCTTTCCTTTACCTGAATGAGAGTCAGGAAGTCTTTCAGACTTTAAAGAAGTCTGCATAATCGATGTTACTTGCAGTGGCAGGAACACAGTTTTGATATTTGCACAAGGGGCCTCATTGTTTGGTATATCTAAAATAAGGAGACTCCTTATGGCCCAGTTGGGTTTTGCACATTTTCACCTTGCACACAATGTAGTCCATAAATCACCTGCTGAAGCTCTGTTAACTACAGCCTATGGTACAATTTCCTGGTGACAGAGAGGTGGTTTTACTTAATTCTTCATTGCCCATGCCTTATAATGGTACATGAGCGGAGTTTCAGCTTAATGTTGCCTTTTACATTGCCACCCAATAAAAGAGTTAAGTGGTCTTTCAATGCCTCAAGTCCAAAACCACTTTTATTTACAACAGGCCCTTCCAGCCCAACAAGCTGCATTGGCCAGCAAACCACCAATTTAACCTTAGCCTAATCACAAGACAATTTTTACAATGACTGATTAACCTATTAACTGGTGCATTTTGGAATGTGGTAGGAGACTTACAGGAAGGATGTACAAACTTCTGCCAGAATTGAACTCCAAACTCTGATGCCCCGAGCTGTGATAGTGCACACTAACCGCTATGCTACAGTGATGCCATATTCTCTCATTTGCAAAGGTATATATTCTTGAATGCATCTCATTTGCACTACAGACCCAATTCACCTGCATTAAAAACTTGAAGGGCGTCATAACCGTTGTTCCTGAAGATCTGCTAAGTGAACAAGGATGCCTCAACATTCCTTATGGTTGATATTCCTGGAACATTTAAAAATTTGGAGAATTGAATGGAGTGCTGAACCTGACAGATTCTAAGTGATTCTCATTTTGGACATGTCCTTTATAGAATTTCCAACATTGCACTTGAAAAATGTATAAAGCAGAATTTAAATAGCGTAAGCAATGGATCAGAACTGTATTCACACTCTATTGACTGTGTGACAGAACAAGGGAAATATGCAACATCATCAATCTAAATAGCAGGAGTCTAATTTTTAGTTTTAGTGTTGAGCATATTTATAGTGGATTAAACCCATGAATCAGCCAATCCAGAGTTGAGCATCAATTTTTAACAATCAGAAATTGGTGACATAATGGGAACCAGAGCTGGATATGAATTAAAGTAGACTTAAACCTTAATCATTTCTGCAGAAGTATGTTCATAGAATCATACAGTTTGAATCTATCTTGGATCTGCCTATTTGTCCCCTGGCCAATGTAATTTCTGGTCCTCATTTTCTCATGATCATTAATTCACGAATTAATAAACAGAAAAAAAAATGGTAATCACTCTTGACATCCATTAAGTGGAAAGAATTCTTAATTTTGTTTGTAATTTGAGCTTGCTTATAGGAATCTTAAATCTGTTTCCAATTCCCAGGTTTACTACATTTTTATTAGTAGTAGTAGCCTGGAGTCTTATTCGGTCAGTTCCAAGATTCAGTAATTTTAGTGGCTGATTATGTTATGTTTCATTTATTGGCCATTTGGAACCACTTTTTAGATACATGTAGATCACTTAGTAAACGCTTAGTCAATAAAGTAATTCCTCAGTTTATGAATCTATGTTTAAGAATTTGTTTTATACTGTCACTGATTTTTTTGGGTATGTTTCTTTGATTTTTGCAGCTTTTTTTTAATATAATAAATCGTACAGCACTTTAGGTGAGAAGAAAATACCATCCTGAAATGCCACAATGCATTTTGTTCAATCATTTCAATTTACAAAATTTGCTTATCAAAACATTTTCCCGTGATGAATATCCTTTTCATAAATCACAGACTGCGTCTAATTAACCATTGGTCCACATTTACTTTTGATGGAGAGTTGCAATATCATGGGCAAGTTTTCATTCAGTCAGCCAAATGACTCAAATCTTGCGTATGCTTTCACTGTGCATTACTGTCTAAATATTTAAAGCAGCACAAATAAAAACTGGGATTTGATGGGGGAAAAAATTGAGTCGAATGTTATGCTTATATGGGATGAGATTTCAGATTGGAGTTTTTTTGTTGGAAGGATACCACTTTGGGGATGTGGGTGAGACCAGATATGAATAAAAGAATACATTGTACTGGTGCAGTAATAAAAATCATTGCACTGCAGTTTGAAAATTATAGCTATCACATAAAATCAAGTGTTCATCTCATTTAGTGGGAGTGCAATAACACTGCTGCATGCTTCAGAGAACTAATTAGAACAAATATTTTGTAGTATATATACTAACCCATCAAGCGATAAATTTACTCTGCATTATGAGGCATGCATACATTTTTCAACTTCTGTAACAACCCTGTTTTGATTAGCCATGTTAACAGCTTGAACTCCCAAATTTTGAATGTTAGGCAAAATTGTGTTTCAGTTCTTTCATATTGTGGATATTAATTTTGCAATTGCTCAAATTGTGCTTGTTGAAATTCTGATCCTTTAATTTTAAATTAATACAATCAGCAACATATTATCAACGATATATTCTACTGGCAGTGACACAAGCATTTTAAAATTTACTATTTTGTTGAGACATTGGCATCTGATTTGTTCTGCACTAATTTTGTAAACTTGCAACTAGCAAATATGTGCATTGTGTTCTTAAGTGCTATAGCACAGGTTTGTGTGTGTGTTTTGAAATCAGACTGGGACTTAAAGTCTTGTTGCATTTTTTATTTTTGTAAGTTTCATGTAAATCAGTGTTCTTTGACAAGTATGGATAATGATTTTAAGAATGAATAAACATTTAAGTTTCTGAAGTGTTGCTTAGTAATTGTTTATTCCTTATTCGTCACATAAATTCCAAATCAATGATGGAGTATGCTAATCTTTAGTTGGGCCTGAATGCTGTCACCTCTTACAAAGTGAAATCAAGCGACATAGGTGACAATAGGGTTTCAGTGCATTCTCTGCTTGCTTTAACTGGTAGAACATGGAGGAACCATCATGAACTCCCACAGCCACTCCCCCCCAATTGACCCTGTGATTTCAGTCTCTGAGGGTGACCCACGGAAAGCATCCGGCCCAGAGGGAGTACCTGGCCAAGTACTAAAGACCTGTGCTGATCATCTGGCTGGAGTGTTCACAGACCTTTAACCACTCATTCAGCACTCTGAGGTATCTACCTGCTTCAAGCAGGCTTCAATGATACCGGTGCCTAAGAAGAACGTGGTAACCTGCCTCAACGACTATTGTCCAGTAGCACTTAAATCCACAGTGATGGAGTGTTTTGAGAGGTTGGTGATGAAACATATCAACTCCTGCTTGGTAACCGACTTGGGTCTGCTCCATTTTGCCTACTGGCACAACAAATCCACAGCAGATGTCATCTCATTGGCTCTTAACTCAGTCCTGGAATAGGTGGACAGCAAAAATGCATACATCAGGATGCTCTTCATCAACGACATCTTGGCATTCAATACTATCATCCCCTCAAAACCAATCAATAAGTTTCTGGACTTTGACCTTGATACCTCTTTGTGCAATTGGGTCCTCTATATCCTCACTTGCAGGCCCCAGTTAGTTCAGATTGGCAACGGCATCTCTTCCACGATCTCCATCAGCACAGATGCACCAAAAGGCTGTATGTTTAGCCCCCTGCTCAACTTGTTTTGTAGTTAATGACTGTGTGGCTAAGCATAGCTCCAACACCATATTTAAGTTTGCTGTCAATGCCACTGTTTTTGGCCAATTGAAAAGCGGTAATGCATTAGCATCTAGGAGGGAGAATGAAAATCTGGCTGAGTGGTGTGACGGCTTAAACCTCTCACTCAATGTCAGCACGACCAAGGAGCTGATTATTGACTTCAGGGGGAGGAAACCAGAGGTCGATGAACTGTTCATTATCGGGGGACCAAAGGTAGAGAAGGTCAGCAATTTTAAATTCCTCAGTGTTATCATTTCAGAGGATCTGTCCTGGGCCCAACATGCAAGTGCAATCACGAAGGAAGTATGGCAGCGCATCTACTTCCTTAGAAGTTTGCAAAGATTCAGCATGACATCTAAAACATTGACACATTTCTATCGATGTGTAGTAGAGAGTATGTTGACTGCCTGTACCACACACTGGTGCAGAAGCACAATGCCTTTGAATGGCAAATCCCACAAAAAGTAGTGGGGATATGGCCCTGCTCGTCACAGATAAAGCCCTCCCCTCTATTGAGCACATCTATATGGAGAGTTGACACAGGAAAGCATCATCCATTATCAGTGGACCTCATCTCCCAGGACATACTTTCTTCTCATCGCTGCCATCAGGAAGGTGGTACAGGTGCCTCAGGACTCTCACCACCAGGTTCAGGAACAGTTATTACCCCTCAACCATCGGGCTCTTGAACCAGAGAGGATAACTTCACTCAACTTCACTGAACTGTTGCCACAACCAATGGACTTACTTTCAAGGTTTCTTCATTTTGTGCTCTTGATATTTATTGTTTATTTATTTATTATTATTATTTCTTTTTTCCTATATTTACACAGTTTGTTGACTTTTGCACACTAGTTGTCTGCCCTGTTGGTTGCAGTCTTTAATTGATTTTATTATGGTTATTGGATTTATTGAGTATGCCCACAAGAAAACATTTCTCAGTGTAGTGTGTGGTGACGTACATGTACTTTGATAATAAATGTACATTGAACTTTGAACTTTTGAACTTTGAGTTAAGGTGCTTATAAATGGCTTTGCCACAGACATCAAAAAGAGGTCTTTATTAAAATGTTTTAAACTGTCAGCTGAATGATCAAGCAGAGCTGTGATTAAAATGTGATTCTGTTCAAAATGCACAAGAACTGCCATCTCGAAATTGAATTCAATATGAGTAGGTTTCAATGTGTGTGTTTTTGATGTAACATAACTACAAAAATAAATTCTAAGCTGAATACTGTTATAGATATGAATACAAAACGTAATGGGTTTTAATCGAAAAGCAGCGATATGTGACACCTCTTGTATTTTTCTATTGATTTTGAACTTGGAGTGCACTTGTATGGTTAGGAATGTTGAAATAAAAGTTCATTTTATTTTAAAGTATCTCTGAATACCACTGCTCATCATGCTTGCCTTCTGGTCCCTCTGAAGAAGTATTGAATCTTCCAGCAAATTCGATTGATCTTTTAGCAGTGTAATCACAATTACTCACCTCCTTAATTGGCCTGCCTGAAATCAGAAAATGGAAACTGATCGGCTGTGTGTTCCGATCAATAGCTTTAGAGCAATACTAGCAGGGGCAGGGGAGATGGAGGTTATAGTGAGATCAATTGGCCTGAGGTGTCAATCATTGTGCATGGTTTTGCATGCCAAACATTTTGCCTGACTGCAGTGGATCTCTAGATTTCTGTGCAACAAGAAGAGCCAGGAAGAAATTGTGCCTTTCCCTGAAATTCTGTGATTTATATCCCAATGCTTTTGTTTGGTAATAAACTGAAACTGTTAATCCAGTGTGAACCTATTTTTGTATTTATTAGAGATAGATTAGCGGAAAAAACCCCAGTTTGCAATAGCTACCTGTAACTGGTGCTTTAAAAATTATCCTTGGAAAGATTATCTTGTATAGCAATAGGTTCATTCAATGCAAGACTCTACCCTACAGGCAAGAATAGTTTCAGCATTAAAACCTGACCTCTCTGACTTAGTTGGTTAAGAAGGGAGAGTTCTGTCCCTTTGCAGAGTAACTTTTGAGCCCAAATAGGGATATTGCTTAAGGATAAGGTTGAGCTCAATGTTAATTTTTTTTGCTCCAACTTTGTCTATGTACTGACATTTTACAGAGTCTTGTAAAATGCACCTTGTCAATGAATTTATCTCAGCAACATAATGATACAGTACAGGTAGTAGAGCAGCTGCTTCATGATTTCAGTGACTCTGTTCATGTTGCCTGTGATTACCTCGGCTTTCTCTACCATCACATTCTCCCAAAGGATGTGTGTGTGGGTTAATTAGCCACTGTAAATTGCCTCTGGTGTCCAGGTGGATCTGGGGGGGTAAGTTGATAGGAATGTGGGGAGACTAAAATGACATGGGTGTCAGATTAACGAACATGGGTGCTGGATGGTTGGCACGGGCCTGAAGTGTCAAAAGGCCTGTTTGACCCTGTGATGAATGATGCCTTTGCATTTGCACAAAACCCTCAAATAAACGTGCATTCCTGGTCATTCAGCTGAAAAATAGAAATAGTCCCCAAATTAATGTGTCAGTAGAACTTGGATGTTCACTTTGATCACATTTGATTCATGTCTTTAATATTTTACAGCGCAAACGATGATCAGTTCAGTGTGAGCATCCAGCCTCCAGTAGGTGAGCTGCTCTTGCCAGTCGCAATATCGGAAAAGGATTTCCTAAAAGAACAAGGTAAGGAGAGAGCCCTGTACTTTGCACAATTCTGCTCTTGTTCATCTCCAATTACCCCTTAATAGGTAGTTTCAGGTGCAGTCACAGCAATGGACCCAGGATTCACAGATAAGTTGGACTAGTTAGGGTGGCAAGTTTATTTCCCTGAAAGACATTTGTGACCCCCAGTATGTTTTTAGATCAATCAGAATACTTCAGGGATTACCACAAATGCAGAATGATGCCTTTATAATAATGATTACTTAGTGTTTTCTTCTGTTTTAAATTCTGGATCTATTTAATTACTTCAGTTTATATTCCACACTTGTGTTTGTATCTCTGGATCGATTCACCAGGCTTTCAGGTGTATTTAGTGGTTTAATCTACAGGTGCTGTTCCCAAAAGGATATAGAGGGAAAGACAGAAATATTTAATGAATACTTTGTCTGTCTTCACCAGAGAAGAGCATGCTTACAGTGTGGTGGACAAGATGGAAGTAGTTGCATTATTAGATAGGATGAAAGTAAAAAAAAAATAAGTGAATGTCAGCTTGAGATTGTTAATGACAAAGCATGATTCAATCACTTGATTGGATTTTCGTCATGTTAACTATATTCTGCCTTTGATTTCTCCACTCCTACCCTTCTCTACAACTTTAAACATATACTTTCTAGCTTTCATAAAAGTTCACCAACCTGAAATGCTAACTCCTTCTCTGTCTGCATAGATGCTGACTGTCCTGCTGAGTACATCCAGCATTTTCTGATATTACTAAAAATTTTTAAAATGGACTTCTTGTGTCATTCTTTGTGAGGGTGGTTCCATGATTTGTCTTCAATCTTACTGTATGCTATCTGACCAGCAGACTATATTTATTTTTAATTTATAGTAATATGGTGCAAAAGTCAGGCACTGATTCTAATTAACAAACACTTAGTTATAAGCCTAAGGTGGTAGTTTGTTTTCAGTTCTAGGTGTTCTCTGTTGAAGTAGAATGTCAATTATTAGTAAAGATGCTGTTCAAATTTACTAAAATAGAATGAAATCAGTAGTAATGCATTTGTTTAGCAGTGAGAATGAAGAAGCTATTATTATTCTCCTTAGAGTAGATAGAGCTGTTTTAAAATCATAAATGAAATTGTTTTGAGTGCCAAAAGGTTCAGTAACTATAGCATATAGGTTTATGGTGATTGGCAAAAGAGCAAGAGGCAATGTGAGTAAGAGTTTTTTAGCAATAGGTTGAAATCATATATACACTGCCTTAAAAAAAATTGTCAGAGTAGGTTTAATAGTAACAGGAAAAAGAAAATTGTATATATATTTAAACTGAACAAGTTTACAGTAAACTAGTTCTCCCAGAGAGAAATTTGCTATGTCATTTTTTGATTCAGTAGTTTTTGATTTCTGTAGATGGCATCTGGTGGGCAGAATAATTGCAACATATTCTATTTTTAAATTGCTTTTTCTTTCATTTGCAATTTGTTATCAAAATGTTTCTCAAAGATAAATGCCCAGCCAATGACATTGCTAGTACTTTTCCCCCAAGTTCCCCAAGTAGATGGGATCTTGGCATTTCTACTTACACTAGAACTCCAGAGTACAATATTCTGTATCTGCTAGGGATAGCCAGCCAGCCAGGCAGCATCTGTAGAGAAGAGTTATCAATTAAGGTCAAAGGTCTTCATCAGAAATGGAATAATGAAGTAACGAGCATGGTTTAAGTTACAGAGGTGTCTAGGGAGGGGTTAGGAAGGTGGAAAGAACAAGGATTACGTATAATAGATATTTTCAAATGACAATCACCTTTGAATGTCAGATAGCATACAATTCTATACCTTGTAATTGCAATCGTGGCATGCTTGTGCTTATATTAATAGGCAGGACAAATGTCTTTCTTTTCAAAACTTGAAAAAAAATACTGTGAATAACAGCGGTAATGCAATGTGCAGATAAATTCTGTGTCTTGGGTTTGGATTCACTGGAAAGGCTGTGTAAAGCATTTACAATTACTGAAGGAACATATAAGCAACAGCTGGATAATATGAGGTGAAGGAGTTTGGAGCAGGTACATTTTCTTAAATGGTGATTTAGCCAGTGGAATGAGACTATAATGAAGAGTCTGTAGTGAGTGTTGCTTCTTTACAATTATATAATAGTTTGTCATACTTTTTAGAAAAGGGCAAGTTTATAGTTGAGGAAAGGTAAGATTAAGATAAATAACATTTTGAAGCATTCTGAAGTTTGCCTCATTGTGTATTTACAAGGAGTAGAGGAAAATCCTGAATTAGCTACTGATTTCTCCCATTACTTTTTCCTATGGCTGAAGGAAGGGTTGATATGTGTATAATAAAAAGAAGTGGGGAACTATCCTAATATATCCTAATGCAACACACACAAAATGCTACAGGAACTCAGCAAGTCAGGCAGCATCTATGGAGAGGACTGTTTATTCCCTTCCATAGATGCTACCTGACTTGCTGAGTTTCTCCGCCATTTTGTATGTGTTGCTCAAGATTTCCAGCATCTAGGGAATCTCTTGCATTTTGGATCTAATTGCCTTTTCTCATCATGAAGCCAAAATATCTACAATTTTCTGATGTTAATTATTTATTTTCTCCAAAACACTCTTTAGTCCAGTTTATTGAATATTTGATAAATAGAATTTGTTTGTCAAGAATTTAGGTTTTCGTGGCTGCGAAAATTATTTCATTTCTGAAGGACAATAGTTTGTTGAGTCTATTATTGTAAATCATTAACTCTCTAACACCAGAACTTGTCTTTTGGTTTTCATGGCCTTTTTACATGAGTTTATTCTAGTTCCTTGTGATCCAATTGATGAGTTGACGAGAATGGTTCATAGAAGTTTTGCATGGCTCACATGGGTGAGTCGGCCTGACAGATAATATTTCAGAAGGTGGCTTTCCTAACTGAGAGAGATCCATTCATCCATCTGATGGTGGAGGCTTGGTATGTTATCCCTAGAGACTAGCTTGACTAGTTTCAACAAAGAAGTAGTATTACCTGTCATCACTAAATTATCTGCATTCTGATCTCTCTTGAGAATAAAATTGAATGAATGTTTACTAGAAGATCAAATGGAAAGGAAAACAGCATTTATTTGGCTGCTTTGAATTCAGATGTTAAGTCTGTGTATTTTTCCCACCAGTCGATAACTTGTTGAAAGTGTATAGAAAGTGTATTCTTCTTTTTCATACAGAAACCCTACTATTCTGCTGCTGTTAAATAAATTGCATCTGTATTTTGGACATGGAATTCATTTCTCTTACAAATACAAAAAAGGTGGGGGAAGGGAGAGAAAGACCCAGCAATGTGTTCAGAAATGTCTTTATTTCCTCATATTAATTTGCAAATGATGAACATTTTCCACCATTTAGGTAGTGTTTTCACCTCCATCCATTTGTTAAGCAGCACCGGTAATATGAAATTAATGATACCCATTAGAAAAGTGATCTATAATATCAAAAGACAATCGTACTAACATCACCTTTCTTGTTCTTTTGCTGGCAAAAGCTTGTCTTTGTGCTTCCCCGTTCTGCAATAACAGGTGAGTGCACGCCCGGGTGCAAAGTCTGCTCTGAGCTACTACCCGTTACTTTTTTTAATGTTTACAAATGTAGGAAAACCCTTACCTGCTGAAGATTTGTTATCTCTGTGTACTTTTTTTTTCGTGCGCTGAGATTTTTGGTTACATTTTGTTTGCTTTTGTTGTAAGTGAGCCACTTTTCTGATTAGTCAAACAGAACCATCAGTTCACAGAAGTGCTCACAGGGAATTACAGTGAACCTCGACGGAGTTGTTGCCAAAATTCCTTTGTCTTTCACTATTCTCCTTCTATGGTTGTTGATTCCTTCTGTGAGTAAATGTGGCAGCTATGTGCTATGTTTAATCGACCAGAAAGGTTACTCTGAATAAGGTTTTTCATAAGTTATGTTTTTATGCAATATTTCTAATGCAGTGAGTTCCACTGAGCAGGAGTCAATCTCTCTGTGAAGACTATGTTGGGATTTCAAATATCAAGCCACACGACTGATAAATTGATCTTTTGCTGCTTATGGGGATTATTTTAGCAATTGTTTCATTCATTGTATTAGCCCTGATCCAATTTGTATGCAATCTAATTATAGAACACTGCCAGCATTCAGCAGATAAAGATATGTACTAAATAATACCACAGTACAAAGGGTTACCATGTACTCCAATAAATAGTAGGTCGAAGCAGGATATTCCAGTTTACTATTCTCATTCCCTTTCATTACACAACTAGACATCCTGAACCAACGATAACATTTATTGGCAAATTAGTTATGTTTATCAAGCTTTAACTGCATTACACTTGTGGCTTCAGTGGATTTTCTCCATTTATTTCAGTTAAATGAAGAAAGTTGTAACACAGGGGAAAAAATTGTAATCTACAGCAGTTTAAATTAGCTGGCATTTGAATTAAGTGGACTATTGCACAATTACATATTGTATGCCTTTTATGGAAAATTAAAAAATCTGAGCATTTCCTCTCATTCAATTCTAATGGAAGGAATAATTATGCAATATGCAATCTTTAATTTTAAGTCATTTTTACTTCTCACCCACTTCTCAGCATTTCATTCTATTCTCCCAGCTTCACTGTCTCCACTTCACCATGTTTGGTTTTTCTTGTACTTGGCTCAACTAAACCTTCACTTCCTCTGCAATAGATGGGGGCCATTCCTACCTTTGTTCCTTGCCCTCACTCCTCATGCTATTGTAGAGTATTTATCTTCCACCCTATAGTCTGTACATTCAACACATCATCCTTTCTGCGATATCATTTGTGTCACCTGTGTCCCGACATTCCCAACCAAGAATTCCTTAGAAATTGTTGCTCCACGAGACACTGGTTCACTCTTCCTTCCCGCCATCTATTCCTCTTCCCATGATTCCTCTCTGTGTATGCATGCCATGCTGCTCTTTTACTTCCTCAACCATTCTTCATACCGTTCCAAACAGTCCTGTCTGGTAAAGCAAAATTCTAATTGTAGTTGAATTTACTGGCCAAGGTGTGATCTCTGCACCAGGGAGATAAATGCATCTGGAGTCATTTTGTTTGGCATCTGTTTGGTCGCAAACTTCTTGAAATTTAATTATCGGAGCCGAACTCATCCTGACCTCTGCCTCATTCGCTTTTCCAATGAAGTTCAACAGAAGCTCAAGGATAAGCACCTCATCTTTCATTTTAGTATTTTACAGCCTTCCAGACTAAAGTTCGGATTCTGGATTATAACCACCCGAGTTCATTTTGAGGACAGCAGCAGCTGATAAGTATTCTATTGTCATTTTACAGTTCCTCTAACCTATCCATGTTCCGCTTACTTTTCCTATTACAGGTCTATCTTGCCCTGTGCACACACCTGCCTATCACAAACTGTGTTCTTATTCTCTCCTGCTTCCTTTTCCTGGCAAGATCCTTCCCATCATTTGTAACTTGTGGTCATTTAGAGTTTTTATGGTTCCTTCCCCCCTTCCTTCTCAGTCCTGAAGAAGAGTCTCTGCCCAAAACGTTCATTTCCATAGACCTGCTGAGTTCCTCCAGCATTTTGTGTGTGTTGCTTTACTGTTTTGCACAACTGCAGATGCATCTTGACTTGCTAAATATTTCCAGAATTTTCTGTTCTTACTTCAGATTCTTCTTCACCTGGTGTACTTAATTTTTAAAATATCTATCCAAATCCTGTCAAAACTGCCTCTCTCTCAAATATTTCAATGGAGCAGTTCCTTGTCTTTTAAAGAACAATTTAGGCAAACGATTAAGCAGAATTTCAAAACTGCCTTTCCACTCAAATATTGGAAGTAGTGGTGGGCTAGTCATTTCTGAGAAGCACTGTTCCTCTCATAGGCACTTAAGACTATCATATGAAGCAGAACTCAGTTCTGATCAGGATTAGTGCTAAGAAGTTGTCAGTTTAAGCAGAGACTTATAATTTATTTAACTGTTATGAGGACAGTTTCATTTTGGTAGAGTCAATGCAATCAGGAAGTTAGAAAGAAATATTCAGTTATGTCTGCAGTAAATTGCTTTATTATTCAACAGTTTTATACCTAGTGCTATGTTACAAAACTGCTTTTATTGATGATGAGCAAGTTCATAAGTGGGCTTAATCTTGCTGTGCAATTCAGGCATTTCTGGTCTTAAAATTCATTTTCTTAATATAAAAAACTGTTAAGTTTTATTTCTGTACTAGGTTCAAATACTGCCTTTTTAAATACCAAAGCACAATTGAAGTTTTCTTCAGCACCTTCCACAGTAACATCAAAGATTTTTGGGAATCTGTATATCAAGATCTGGGATTAGTTTTTCAAATATCTTTGATATATTTAACATCTGTGAATCTATATGGACAGCTCCACCATTGAGGCTGATATTTGTACAAGAAAGGAAGCAGTGGGAGGAATAGGCAAATATAAACTTTGCTTTTATATCATCAAGCTACCTTAAAGCAGTCACATTTGATGCTCCTTAATTATAGTGCACTCTTTCTCTCCTGGTTCTTTTCCACCTCAGCAATCAAGACAATACATTTGCTTACCATGCTGCTCCTCTAAGTGTTCTTCTCCATGTAAATTAATCTTGATTCAGTTTACACTGTCATGCTGAGTGGTACAAATTGCCTATAACAATAAAACAGCACGAGTAAAAGGCAGATTGAATGTGCGCCTCACTTGATAGGATGTTACTGTGTTTTATGCCAATACATTAGCTGAAGATAATGAATCTTCTGTTCTGAAAAGCATGGTATAGTTGATTTTTAATTTTACTTCAATGGAGCAGTACCTTGTCTTTTAAAGAACAAGTTAGGCAAACCATTAATGACAAGAGCGTTAAGGTTAAATATGAAGCATTGCCTTCACTTGTCTGAGTGCTATCCATCTTTCAATTTACAGGAGGTTGACAAAAGTACAGGCTTTGTGCAACATTTCCTTTAATTACATGCTGAGGGAGCAGGCTTTTAGCATAAACATGGTTACATTAATTTATTCAGCATTTGCTGCTGAATAGAGCTTGATGCTGGTGGTTTAAACCATGAGCGAGTGCAGAAATTTGTACCAAGCTTGCCTGCATCTACTAAATGTTAAATATCTGCTTAACCTTTTTTCAGCCAGTGCATGACATTTACGATCATTTAAAACAACATTCTTGAAATGTATAATGATTATATTTTTCTATGTTTATGTAATATTAATGACAGTACAAGTTAAATTTAAGGCTCTAAATTATAGGATTGTAATTTGCAGTGGAGCAGTGTCCAGATCTTTTATTTTCCCTCTTGAGTGCGTTAACGTTTTGGGTCAACAATATATTCCTTCATCTCATACTGCTGATTCTTAAATTGGCAGGCTAAATAGTGACTTCAGAATTTAAAGTTCTTGTAAGATCTGTGTTAAGTTAACACGGATTGAATAATAAGGCTTATCCATGTCACAAAATAGTCAATCTCAGCAATAATATTAGACTATAAGACATAAGAGTAGAATGAAGCCATTCAGTCCACCAGGTGTGCTCCACCATTCAGTCGTAGCTGATTTATTTTCCCTTTCAATCCCATTCTCCTACCTCCTTCCCATAACCTTTGACGCCCTTACTAATCACAAACCTGTAGATATACATATTCTACATGAGAAATACCTGTTTAAGTGCCTAGCCCTTGCACATATTCGCAGCTATGAACTTTCCCACTATTTCATATTGGATTTTCATCGAGTGGTTAACCCGTTGTTGCCACCGACATCACTTGGGTCGTAAGTATTGAGGGTGACTTTCTTCCACTCTGACTTTGTTAGTTCTGTCACTTGTAATGAGGGGGCAGTGTAAGAATCTCAGTCTCCTTCATAGATGGGGGAGATGTGCCTGATACTCCTCCTCCTCCTCCTTTCACAGGGCTGATTCAGGAACTTGAGGTTCTGGATGCTGTTCCTCCACTTTGAGAGCTCTAGGATCGCGGATGTTGTACATTTCAAGGATGATTTGAGCTGATCTTTCTTTTTCTTATGTTGTCCTGGCAATCTCTTCCCATGACAGAGCTCAGAATGGAATGTCTTTTTTTGGGAGCCTGAAGTGAGAAGGATGCGGACTGCACAAGGGAGCTGACTGCGAGTAACTAGGGTTTCAATGCTGTGGCTATTGTCTTGGGAACAGATACTGAAGTTGGTTCACTTGTTCTTCTGTTGAATATAGACGAATTTGCAGAGGAAATGGTGCATCTTTCCAGCACCTTGAGAAATCTAGTGTAACTCCCATTCCGTGGAACTGGAACTTAATGGGCCAGTACTCAATTTGTATTCCTTATTCTCCCTAAGACTGTAACCTGTGAACCAAATTGGCAGTCAAGCGTGTGCTTAGATTATGTTGCTAGTCATATTTGTTAACGCTTACAGCTTCGTAGCCACGGGATCATTCCACACTGCTGCTGCCACTCTCATATTTCAGTTTGCTGCTCTTTGTTGCAATAGAGATGTTCCTGAGCTTCTGTACTCAGAGGAGAAAACTTCTGATCCCTTTCCCTCAGCCCACAGAAGCAGGCATTGATTGCATTGCAGGCTTCCAAAATAATGCATTCTCAGCCTTCACCAATTTAATATTATTCCCTACAGAAATTTCCCCTAGCATTTTCCTGCCTGGAGCATATTACTATGGCCCTGGACATTCCCCATGGGCTGTTATTCATAAAGCATTTGCCTCCTGCAAGTATATGTCTTCACCTGTTGTCCATTTTCTTCAGGTTTCCTGAGTGCACTAACCCCATTATTCATTGTTTAAATAGTCTTCACAAGTTAAAAGAGTGCTACTTATTTTTTGTCATGTACTTTGAAAGCAGGCAGGCTAAATACCAGCAGTTGTGAGAACTTACAATAGTTCAAAACAACATCACACACTTTAACTCACAATTTGGGATTATGCAAAGAAACTTAATAATTCTGTCCTGGGAACTTCACAGCAGGCTTTCTTAAAGGAACATCTAAAAGCAGCATTCGGTTAATGCACAATGCAGTTTGTAAACACCATTCAAATGTAGCAAATGAATTTCTAAACCTGTTAAAGCCCAGTGTCTGGAGTCATATTTGTACCATAGACACAAGAGATACTGCAGATGCTGGAAATCTAGAGCAGTACACACAAATGCCCCAAATCTAGAGCATTACACACAATGCGCTGGAGGTCAGGTATAACCTATGGATGGGAATAAACATTTGACACTTTGGGCCTCCAGTCCTGATTAAGGGTCCCGGCCTGAAACATTGACTGTTTATTCCCATCCATAGATGCTGCCTGACCTAATGAGCTCCTGCAGTGCATTGTGTGTATTGCTCTAGATTTGTACCAGACTTGTGAAGGGGCATTTATGAAAAAGACATTTTGTAATGACATTAAGTTCCTCATTACTTGAACTAATATATCTTATCAGATTATTTAATTAATTAGTTGCCATGTTGAGATTTGAACTGGTCTGAAGTCTCTGGATTACAGAGCTAGTAATTCCATTGCCATGCTCTTGTCATTCTACAGTATATTATTGCAGTTATGCTAATTCTTAAACTGCAATACAACGAAGTCTGTTACATGTGGAATTGGAGCAGGCTGCTGTGTGCAATCCAACAAGAGTTGAAACATCATTTAGAAAGAAATATTAAGTGTTAACATTTTCTTCACTGTGCAGTATCTCATGGGCATTCTAATTGTTTGAAAAGTGTCTTCACGTACACATTCTTTTGCCACAAACTTGCTTTTAAATTAAACTTTTGGTTTATTGAAATTTCAGTCCTTTAGAAAGGTGGTTAATAGGATTGCTTTATACTATAGACACGTTTATAAAATTAATTGTCTACAAATGGGGAAATAATCCTAATATAGTTTTGTGATTTGACAGAATTGCTTTTCTACAGAAAGCACCCTTAATCAGATTTATACCTTAGCTAGCATTGTCCACATTTGGAAAGGAATATTTCGAGACTCAGTTCAAATCCTTCCTAATATTTTGATAGAGCCTGTCGTTCTTGGACCAGATATCTCATTAGCTTAGTGCAGAGTTCATGCATGGGAGCTTTTCAAGATGGCAGTTGGATATATTGGATGTAAGGAATAAAGTCGTATCTTGTCTTAATAGGAATAATTGAAGCTTATATCCATGCTTGTAATAGTCCTCATTAAAGCTACCCTAATGTATATTAAAAAGATTTGTCAAAGTATTTAAAACAGAATATATGGAGAGCAGTGAATTGTGGATTTTTATTTCCATTCATGAGATGCATCATAACTCTCACATAGAAATAAAATTCCTATTTCACTCCCTGACGTAGTGCATTCTGTATTTATGACCCATTGAGCCTGATTAGTTCACATGCTTCAGAATTTCTCTTTATTATAGAAGACTGTGTATATGGAAGTATGGAAGTTTAAGTCTCCTTTGATGGAAAGACAATTAAAAATTCATAGGGCATTTAGCTTAACTTATTTTTGTTTCAATTTTATTATTTTAATTCCCTATCATTCCTTAACTTCATGCTACTCAAGATGACAGGTTTAAATATAATTACTGTCCAGACTTCCTGATTCTGAAGGAGAAACTCAGGAATGGAAACCTGAATATATGATTGGTTTAAAAAAAACTAAGATGGGTGCAGCTGAGAAATTGATGTTGAAACTTGGCTATCTTTGTTTACTGATGCTTTAACTTTATGATATGTGATACTTGAAGGCAGAAGGAAAGAATCTTCATACTGATGTCAGTCATTTTGTTGCATTTGATTTTTGCGCTGTTGATTTAATGCATATATCTGCACTGGGACCTCATAAAAGTGTCATTTAAGTGTCAAATAAAAAAAATTGCACATACATTTTTTCATCTTCATCTCTTCTGCAAAATCACTTGCAGTGCCATAGTTCAGTCATTAAAATATACATTGTTAGAAAAATGTTTTGCTTAGACATTACCATGCCAAATAGTAGTAACTGCTTCTTCTTCTTTCAATAACTGGTGACCTGTATGTTTGGTTTCAGAATAAAGTACATATTAGAAGATGTATATACATGAGTGATCTGGATTTTGTTTGATATAATTAAATATCTTTCAGCCTTTTGGAATTGGCAACTGTTTTCTGTTGATTACACTTTTCTAAACATTTCTAATATTGATTATCAGGAAGACTCTGCCTATTTTTAAATTATGCTTAGAAATTCAGCATTGTTGAAGCACTGATTTCTAAATCTGTGTGGGGAAGTGTTGGCAAAGTTGAATGTTAATACATTGCTAATGTTTAACTGTCAATTTACGTAACCAGACAAATTGTACATTTGCAGGGAAACTGACAGGAATGAATGAAAATTCGACAACTATAACAGGTGCTCCACAGAACAATTCCTGCCAGGCAACTGTGAATAAGGTGGTAAGCATGGCTAATATTGGAATGGTGCCTTCTAGCCAAGATAACATACACAGGTAACTCATTCTTAGAATTCTTTCTTGACACTGTTTTTGAAAATACTTTTGCGGGGGGGAAAAGTTAGTGCAGAAGTGTGGTTTAATTTCGTGTTTGAAAGCTGATCTCATATTTAGATGTAGCAACTAAGAAAGTGATTTGAAAGCTGTCACGTTTTATGAAATTGAAGTGAATGATATTTGAGCCGTCAGTAAATGATTAAAATTTGAACATGGCTTTTTAAAAATTTTATCTTTGACGCCCAGTGATCTCAATTGGCAACCACAATTTTGATGTCTGTAGCATCACCTAAGTCCATGTTTCACAGGACATTTTAGAAACTTTATTGCTGGGGAATTATTTCTAAAATCCTCACTTTCAAAACCAGTATAGTTGTAAAGTGTTAATCCCAGCTGACCAGAGAGGGGAAAAAATGCACATTAAAAAAAAAATTTTGAATGAAGAAATGAATTTGATGTAATTTCTCAAATTGCTGCCAAATTGTCATGCAAGTAATTTACTTTAAGATTTGCCTTAGTGCTGAATTTGGATTTTTGCATGGCCACTTTAAATTCCTTCTGTTTGGAGTGGAATTCCCCAGCAGCTGTTAGGCCATAATCTAAGAAAGCTTAAACTGGCTTGTCGGTTCACATGGAAACTGCTGCAAATCTGAAGAATGGAAAGGTTAAACTACGACAAAACAAATCGTGCAGGTTAAGTCTGATGAGTGCTTCTCCTTAAACTCCCATCTAATTTTATTATGCTTGATAAAGTGTAAGCTTATTGCAGCGTAGCTAATGAGTTCAACACTGCAACAATTAAGGAATTCTAGTCAGATAGAGCTTGTTTTAGAATTCCAGCTGGATTTCTTGAGTCTAAACTGTCTATTCTTAATATTGTTTTTTACAATATAAAGGGCAGACAGTTCATCATCAAGTATTTAAGTCGGGCAATCAAATCTGAAAGTCTTGTCTTCTGGTAAGATGGTGGCACATTCAGACGCAGTGGCTTCTACAGGGCCAACCAAAGGTGTTTTTTTTTTATTGATTTTTCACAATCTCAAGATCCTGCTGGACATTAAGAACTCAAAGTACTGCAGGTCTACTGGCAGCGAAAGTGAAGGAGCTGGACAGTGTGGGTTGTGGTGCTGCCTGTGACAAAGAAGGAGGTGCGCAGTCTAACATCGAGTCATCGCCTTGGTCACTTTTCTTGTGATTGCAAGACCCTGTTGGATATAGTCAGTGCAGGATGGTGCATGTCCAGTTCACTGATCTGTTGGCAAATGACGGGAGAGGATGGCAAATGAGCTTTGGCCACGGTCGTGGCAAGGACTAGGCCTCATGCTGTGGTGTCGCCTGTCTGCAACTGCGAGGGGGGAGGGGATCAGAGTCGGTGCCCTCCACCGGAGGCAGGGTGACACAGCATCTACATGTTGGAGTCGGTGCTGCTCCCCAGTTCTTGTTCAGCAGAAGACAAAATGTATTGTGTCTGACTGCAGCTGCGTTCATGGACTCAGGGGCTTCGACTATATATTTTTTGCAAGACTGTATTTTACTGCTATCCTATGTGTGCCTTGTGCTGTGTATCTGTTGATACTGTGTTTTGCACCTCGGCCTCAGAGTAACACTGTTTCATTTGGCTGTATTCATGGGTGTTTGTGTATGGTGAATGGCAATTAAATTTGAACTTGAACTTGACTTTTAATTTCTTCACCATTCTTTGAAAGACAATAGCCCAGAGGTACTGTTTATCAATTTTATTCCTTATTCGTGACAAAGCAGACACCAGTCTTTTAAATAATAATAGTTTATGTGGCTGATTTTTTAAAATTCAGTGGTATCAAGTGTCTTCTAATTGAGAAATCAGGGTCATTGCTTCTATATAAAATGTGGGAATGTAATAAAAAGGTAAAGTAGTTGAAGTTATGTGTGAGTTTAGATTAATTGGCCAATGTGTGGTGCTGTTGTGTTTTTTTTAAATGTTGATTGATAATACCATGACTGACTACCCTGCCTGCCAGCAGGTAAACTTGCAACAACAGAGAAATCCCATTACTAAAGCATTGATGGTGATGCACATACTGTATCTGAACCATTAGGGGGCAACACTGCTTCTATTTGAAGAGCCTGCTTGGGATCAGTAAGCTTTAGAATCCATTGCAGAATTTGGTTACATTGGAATCAGAAGCATATAGTTTTTCCAAGAATTGTGTGATTTTTCTTTTTACATTTTTTGATGCTATATCATATTTTTAACTTCTGTCAAATTTTCATTTTCCTCAATAAAATGAAGCACTTACCTAAATGAGAACATGTCCTCCCTCTCCCTATCTTAACATTACATGTTTTTTAAAACATCAGTTTTGAAATGTTCAACTCAAAGCAGTTTGATTAAGTATTTTAATAGATTTAGCTTGATAAAGTGAGACATTTTGCTTCTTGTACTATTGAATTCAATCCTGTAATAAACATTTGTACTGCTTTAAATATCTAATGTTTTACATCAATAATTGGTACAAGCTTGTTTTCAGGTGTGATAGACAGCCTGGTCATCAGTTTCTGAAAATTTCAATCTTCCTTTTTTGTAAAGCTGTTCTTGCATTGTCTTTCTGTGGTTTTGTTCAACATTTGCCAACTTTGGGCTAATTATTTTTAGTACAGCCCAGGGCAAGGCAATGCGTCCTGTGATCGTCTTTCTTGCTAATAGGATTGTGTCTGCTTCAGCAATCAGTAATTGAAGGATTCATGTCAAAAAAATTGTTACCCTCCAAGGGCCATTGTCACAGCTGTTGGTAACCAACAAATATAAAACTGAGCTATTCAACTAAAAACAGATTGACAGACAGAAGAAGCTGAAGGGAAACTGCACACGCAAAAGCCTGAGCAAAATTCTCTACACTGTTTATTGTAACTCCTCCAAATCTAAGTGGTTTGGTGAATCATCAGTAGCTAATTTAAATTCTAAATGCTTCCACAGAAATTAATTCAATTGGCAGTAAAATTGTTGAGCATAACTATAGCTCAAAAAGGAGGGAACTTTATTTTTTTCTCTTCTCTCAACACTTGGCACAGATTTACCAAGGTTGAATATGAGATCAACAGTTTCAAAATGAACTGTCCACCTTGTAATAGGATGAAGTGTTTTGTCAGTTTTTATAAATGCAATGTTTGTGACTGCATCTGGTTTGGTTGATGGATCCTTTATATCTTGTGCAGCAGACCAGTATATATGACATCCTTTAACTTTTCTAGGTATAGAATGAGAATTCTTTTTTAAAAAGAATTTTCGTCAAAGTACTTTTTGCAAAGGGAAGAAGCAGAAGGTTAGGACTGCAGGTTATAAGGTCTTCCATGGAGTGTGTTTAGTGAGTTCTTGGCTGATGTTTTGGATGACAGGTTTTGCAGAATACCCTAAAAACCAAATAGAAAGGCATTGGGATTTAAAAGCTGAAAGTGTTTGGGGACAATAATATCTGTATTGGGAGCAAAGGAGAATGATGAATAAATGATTTTTTTCATACATTTAGAATTGAAATAGTTAAGAGTCATCCTTGCGGTACAAACACAACATCATTATAGAAAATTTGTTCTACGTTGTATAACTGTACAAAGGTAGATTGAAAGTAGGAAAATTATTTTGAAACAGTTAAAAATGCCAAGGAAAACTGCACTTAAATTGGTACCAAAGATTAATAGATTAAAAGAAATTGACAGATTTGAGGATATTTATTCTATTTTGCAGAAAAATAACAGCTAACTTCATGTCATATAATTGATATAGTGGCAACAGTACAGGGAATCTGATTTTAGTAAAATAAGGACTCCCAAATATTTTTATAATAAATACACATTTTAACTCCAACTGTGTAGCTGTAGACAAAAGAGATGCTGCAGATGCTGGAAATCCTGATGAAGGATGTCAGTCTGACATATTGACAGTTTATTTCCCTCCATAGATGCTGCCTGATCTGCTGAGACCCTTCCAGCATCTTGTGTGTGTGACTGTGCAGTTGTATCCTCTTGTAAATAAAGCAACTAATAAAACGGAACGAAAACAGACTATTTGGAAATGCATACAGATTGGGCAATTTCCATGGAGGGTAAACAGAGCTAGTATTTCCACTCAGAGAAAGAAAGGAAAAGTGTAAGATTGGAAAGTAGGAGAGATTCAAGTGACAAAGATAATCAATGAGTTAAAGGAGTAAACGTGGTTCAGCAACTTGCCAGAACATGGCAGGAAAGCAGAGTTTGTGGATGCCACGCTGTGTCATATCAGCCACTCTGTGATCCTGCAACCTCTGCAGAAGTGCAGGAAAGTGGTGTCACCTGGGTGGTGCAGGAACCTCAGCTGTAAGCGACTGCTGGTTCTGGCCCACACCGCCCATCTGCTGTCCGCAGCAATTTCATTGCCCTCTTCCGGGCAGCAAATTTCTTGCATAACAGGAGCCTTGCCCACTTACACAGACAAGATGAGAACAAAACCATTTCAAAACATACCAGCCGTTCTGTGAAATAGAAACCAGTATATGTGCAAACCCGCTCATCAGTGAGCCTACAATTAAGTTACTTGGCTTCCACCACTTTTGGGGACTGTGGGCAGCCCTCGATGTAATCTGCACTGGCTACATACATTGTAGCCAGTTGTGCATTGATCCAAGTAGAACTGCATTCCAAACCATTGAACATGTTACTTCAGTCTGCCCGATAGGCATCTGCTGCATGGGCATTGAGTGGATTGATGGAATGGGCATCCAACTGGGAGGCTTTTCATGTCACGTTAAAGAAGTGTAAGAAGAAAGAGGACAGAAGTTTGACTTGACTCTCCTGAAATTCACCTGATACATTCATCCTGTTTCAAAGGCAGTGAGAGTGGAACTTCTTCCAGTTAGCTTTTTATGTTAAGCTTAAAATCAGTCACCATCACATTTGCACCTAACCTTCATTTAGCATTGAAGCCAGACCAATTAGGAATATCAGAACAGGAACAGAACCACTTCTTTCTAGCCCTTCTAAGCTGTTCTACTCTTCAGATTGGGGATTAAATTTGAAATATTTGTGCAAATATAGTTTAACTATTTAATATGGATAAATACACTAATTTGCAAGGCACCTATAATCTTTTTTTCATTTGATATAAGAGAAAAAAAGTTGTGGAAACATAAGGTTCAAAGCTACATCGACAAGACCAGGTGAATATTTTGCAACTGTATGATGCGCAGAACTCCTGTTTGATATTCCGGAACTAGTGTTATTAATTACTGATGCAAAAGAAGTGTCAAGTGGAGAGGGAATGGACAGATGTTTCTCTGAGAGTTACTGTTGTACAGAATAGAAACAGGCCCTTCACCCCAAAGTGTCAATGCCGACTGTCTTGCCAGTCTGTACTAATCCCAGTTGCTTGCATTAATTCCGTATACCTCTGTCTACCTTATTCAAGTACATGTCCAGATTAAGTATCAAGACCATCTTCAAGAGGCAGTGCCTCATCCATCATTGAGGTCCTTACCATTCAGGACACACCCTCCCCTCATTACTACCATCAGTGAGGAGAGACAGGAGCCTGGAGATCTACATTCAATAACTTAGAAACAGGTTCTTCCCCTCTGCCATCAGATTTTACAGAGTCCATGATCACCACTTCATTATCCTTTTGCTTTTCGTTTCATTATTTTTTGATTTATTTAAGTGATTTATAGATTTGCACTCTATCGCTGTTTCAAAACAACTTTTGTGTCTTTTGTTAGTGGTAATAAATATGATTCTCTCACTGTTCTTGCTTCCACTAATTCCTTTGGCAGCTCATTCTAGGTAACAACTGCTCTCTGCGTGAAATACTTGCCTCTTTAGATCCTCCTTAAACCTCCTTTTCACTTCACATTAAACCTATGCTAAGATGTACATTCCTACAATGGGAAACAGACTGTGGCTACCTACCCTATCTATGCTTCTCATAATTTTATATACCTCTAGCATAACCCTTCCCAGCCTGCTTGTGCTCCAGGGAAAACATTCCTAGTTTATCCAATCTCTTGATAACATATATCCTCTGATCCAGGTAATGTTCTTGTGGCAGTTTTCTGCACCCTCCTCGGCTTAACAATATATTTCCCATTATAATTAGATAATTTAAAAAAGGAATATTTTGATCTGATAAAAATGGAAACACATTTGAAGGGTATTTCAGTACTGAATATGCACACACAGCATATGCACATTGCGTATGCAATTTATTTTAGAACTTATTAGTTGCTTTCTTTGGCACAGAAGAAGCCCTTTCAGCTGATTGGATCCCTGTCAACTCCCAGCAAACCAATCGCATCAGCCCTATTCACTCTTCACTTTTCCTGTTGAAGTCCTGCAATTTATTCTCCTCATCTTCCATCATTTCTGGAATTGTGTATCTGTCTCTAAATTCATTTGTAATACCGATTTGTAATGTTTTTTTGTCAGTGAGCCTGAGCTATCCACAGTATAGTTACCAGCAAGCCAAGCACCATTAGCAGAATATATTAAACCAATAATAAATTAAAAAAACAATAATAAAGAATCTGACATTAAAAACAGAAAATTAAAGAAATGCTTAGCAGGTCTGGCAGCATTTGTTGAGGGTGAAGGAGATTTAATGCCTCAGGTCAGAGCTCTTTCATGTACACATTAAGCTGTTTGTACTCACATTGCATAGTTCATGAGAGAGAACATTGCAGTTATGATTTTTAACTGTAATGAAAATAATTTGTTAATTGAATAAAGGTGAGTGTTATTGAAAGTTATTTTCCAAATTAAGCAGTGATTTCTTTGTAAGATTTTAGCTGTTTAACCTTTGGATAAAATAATTTCACAGTGGCTATTAACCAGGGTAAAGAAAGGTGTTATTTAGGAGAGGATTTAGATCTGATTTACTGATAGTCTTTAAGCTGGTTTATTATGAATGATTTAGCTCCGGATTTTAAAATCAGATCAAAGGATTAGAGGAATAGTTAGTTAACTATGGAAAATCCTCTTTAATATTCGATATCCTGGCAGCATACACAAAATGCTGGAGGAACTCAGCAGGCCAGACAGCATCTATGGAAAAAAGTACAGTCAACGTTTCAGCTGTATTCGATAACCTGAATTGAATGCTGCTTCAGTTTTTCTGCTTTTTACCAAATGTGTTAAACAAAAGTAAAATTTTATTTTTTCAGTGTCAGTTTTAGTTTTCTTTTTTGATAGGTAATCTTGTTGCTATGGTAGAATGGCTGATAGAATATTGCAGCTCATTTAAAAAGAATCTGTTTCCTGCTTAAGTGGCTAATATTCTAATTATATCTGAAGTGAAAGTTTTTGATTATCTGCTGATAAACTCCCTCTCTTGTGGTGATGATAATTAAGCAGCTCCCAGTGGAGTCCCACAGGCAGTATGCAAGGCCTGCATTAATTGTCAGATGTGAGACACTGACCAGTTGGTTTGCTGTTGAATAGCTGACGGCGTGCTGTCAGCCCAGTAGTGTTTTATGTTGGAGTATTGTGAGCTGTTGTCAGGGCTAACTGGGACCTATTGTGGCTAAAGATGTTGTGCAAATTGAGGCAGATGGCTCTGCTTCAGACACGTGTCATTCAGAAAGGGGAAAATGAGATCGGCCTGTAGAGTGGGGTCACTGCAGGTCAGGGACTGCTCTACATTTGTTAGTGTTTTCAAAAGACCCATGTGCGACAACTTTTTGTTTTGCAGTAACAACAAAAGGAGATTGTCTGGATGTGGAAGATAGGCGGTTGTTGGTACTGTGCTGTCCTTTCACTTGTCTCCCTAGTGACTTGCTTTGCATGCAGAAAGAATTAGCAGGATTGACAGAAGTTTATTGTGGCTAAAATGGCTTTTCAGTCAATTGCAATGCTGAAGAGACAGTTTGGCTTTTAATCCCATGTAATTAGCTGGTTTCCAGTGTCTTGGAATTCAATTGTGCAAGATTAAATCCAAAATAAAGTTTGTTATATTTTTTTGTGGCTTTACAACTGCATCTATTCCTGCTCTAGGAATGAAGCAGGTCCAAAGAATTTGTTTTAATGATTCAGTTCAATATGTATTTAGAAGGCATCAACAATAAATCTTATGTAGTCTTCTAGTTGCTAATCATTTGTACATAATTAATATTGTACCTAAGAATGCCTTCAAAGAAAAAAGCTTGCACCTATGTTATAAATATTCAGATAACTATACTTTAGGATTACTTTTGAAGTGTAGTCGCTTTTATTAGGAAGACATTAAGTGTTGCCAATTTATGCATGAGGATTTATGAGGACTGAATGATTGTTGGCTTCACTTTAGGGAGAAATGTTGGGACAAGTTGCGCACATCCCTCTCCTGTTCAGATTGTGCCATAAGATCTTTAACATGCACTTGAAAGTTTCTTTTAAAGTAAACTTTTGAAGGAGCAGCATTCCTTCAATGGTGCATTTAAGTGCAGGCCTAGATTCTTTGGATAACAGTGGATCATCTCAAAATTCAAGATTGCTTTATGTCATTTATGAACTCCTGATCCGACGCAGCCCAAGAAAAACACAAAGATAAAAGACACAATAATAATTTAACAGAGTAAATATAAATATGTAAGATAACTTGTATACATTGATTGTATGTCCATAAGGTGACGCTAGACACAGGATTGTCTGTACATAAGGTGACTGACAGGAAATGATAAAAGTAGTGTTGGTTGGAGGAGTAAGGTTAGTGGGTGGAGGCGTTGAACAGCCTTACTGCTTGGGGAAAGTACACCCTATCCTTGTTATATGCGGGGGATATGTTCCTCGCAGTGGATGCATAATATGAAATAGCATAATGTGAATAATTGTTTAAATGTAGATAAATAGGGATGCGTTCCAGAGGGCTTCCTGAATATGTTTTATCTGTAATTTATTCACATTTTCATACCAATACGACATAAAAGCAGTACCACAAGGCAACATTCCTTTGATATTTCATCAATTTAAGGTAATATTCAATGTAATAAATCATTGAAAGTTAACATACTAGAGTGTACTTGGGTCCGTGTCCGTCACCATTTGTGCCAAGTGTTCCGACTTCCACCATTCCCTCACCGTTGGTAAACTCCCGGGACTTTCAAAATCATCTGTTGCTTGCAGCATCTGAGAGATAGTTTGCCGTAAAAAAAATACACCTTGAATGTGGATCACACCTTGGTCGAGTGGTTGAATCAGTGATGTTGTGTTAGGCGGCAGGAAACGCACTGTTATGTTAGGATGAATGCTGTTCCAAATGTTTAGGATGGGCTGGCACATTGTCAAGCAACAAAAGAACTTTAAAGGCAAGATTCTGTTCCCAGCAGTAGTGTCCCAGAGCTGTGTTACCTTCACCTGATACCGCGCTGTTTATAATTTCCAACTTTTTTTCAAGTGTTAAAGCGGTTCTCTGCCGCTCAGCTGATGGCCCAGGACATGACATCGGACGCTTAGGAGGCACAGTTAAATATTTCAAGCTCAAAATCACTGCACCATAGGTAAAACCAACAAAAGTTTAAGAGCGCAAGATCGCACATCCACACCTTGCCAAAGCCAATGCAAGACTGACGGGAGTGAGACTGTGAGGCGTGCGCACATGACTTGTATTGGCGGGAAAGCAGTGCTCCTCACATAACTCTGAGTTATAGATGCATATAAGGAGACGTTGATAGAAATAGGTTCCTCACATAACTGTGGAGACGCATGTAACAAGATAGGGTCTAACTGTTTTTGAGACTGGTAGTCCAGGTGTGGATGCTACGTAGTTTCCTCCCTAATGAGAGTGGGACAAACAGTCCATGAGCAAAGTGGGTGGGATCCTTCATGGTATTGCTGTCACCTTTCTGTATATATATGTGTTGAATCAAAGGTGAAAGTATACATAGATCACTGTGTTAAATATCTTCCAAGAATTGGACTTTGAAAATTCTATTGAATAACTACCAAAAATATAGTGACTAAGCCATTGATTTTTTTCCAAACAATTAATTATTTCTCCCTTGCTAGGATGTTGAAAACCAGGGTTTAACCATTAAAGACAAAGATGAAAAGAAATTTCCAAGACCAAAAGACATATGTGCAAAATTGGGCCATTTGGCCGATTGAGTTTGATTCGTCATTCTGCCGTGGCTGATTTATTATCCCTCTCAACACCATTCTCCTTTCTCCCCATCGCATTTGCAATTTTCCAGTCCTCCGGAATCATCCCAGAATCTAGTGACTCTTGAAAGGCCACTACTAATGCCTCCACTAGCTCTTAAGTTGCCTCTTTTAGAACCCTGGGGTGTAGTACATTTGGTCCAGGTGACTTAAATACCTTCAAAACCTTTTGGCTTCCTAAGCACCTTCTTAGTAATAGTGACTACAGTGAAGACTGATGCAGTGAAGACTCTTCTTCCTAGAGTGAGAGAGAGAATTCTGACGATTCACTAACCAAGAGAGGTGCAAATGATTGTTCCATAGATTTGGGGATAGGAAGGGAGCCAAGGGACTAGTAGAGGAAAGTGGAGTTAAGGTGAGGGATTGGCATGACCTAACTGAATGGTGGAAAAGGGTGAGGGACTCAACCTCAGTTAGCTTGTCAAGGTTTAGATGATTTGAAGCAGTGACATTCTGAATTGAAGATTGTATTGTATGTACATGTTAGTTCATTGGTTAACAGAACTCAGTAATCCTTTCAGGAAATGCACATGTTCAGAGGCTGTGTATACCAAGACACTTCTGGGTTGTGTTCCAATGTCTGTGTGACTGAGTGGTAAACTGTGTCTTTCTCCAGGAAGCACAGATATGAATGGGAAAGGTCGACAACATTTTTGGCCATTTGCCTGCCGGGTCTATCTGTATCACCTTTCTAATCTATACAGCATTTATTGTTAAGTTACAGAACTGCTTCAAGTATGCTCACTAATCTACAAGCATTGTAGCTCACAAAGTTAACCCTGACTTTTTTCCTTCTACAACAAGCCCCCCCCCCTTCCCTTAACCCCTCTCCCCATTTCCTGCACATTCAACTCTCAGCTGTGTGTGAGGCACTCGCTGATTTAGCAGTGCATATCCAAACAGCTACGACACTGAGAGTGTTCTTGTTAAAGTCAGAAACGACATTCTATATGATGCTCACAGATGTAATCATCTTTGATATGATTGATCATGCTATCCTCTTCCCAGTGCCTCTCTCCTTTGTTCATCTGGGTATGATCACAAATGCCTGATTTTATTCCTACCTATTGGACTGACAACCCAAGTCATTTCCTGATCACTGGACTGGGCTAACATTAGGTAAGACTCCTCCCCACCACCTCATCTCACAATTTTCCTTTTCCTTCTCTCATTATTGGTTCTCCCAGTTGGCGGTGGTTCTGCAGGTAGCTTAGTCTCTGGTTTGTTGCCCAGTTCACTGTTTGGAATTTGAGGACTGAATAGTGAGTGATTGCACCTTACTGTAGATCCAGATTCTGATTCTACCTTCAACTAACGTGCTTTTCTTAATGCAGCTTACCAACCAAATGCCAGAATCCTGGCTGAAACTCCTTCCTCCTTAAGTCACGATAACACTTCTGCAGTGCCTGGTATTCTAGTCAAGATCGGTTAATTCAGCACAGACTGAGACAAAAGCAATTTTTATAAGTATTGACTTTTTTCAGGCTTATTGGAAAAACTGCTAGTTAACACCACATGTGTTGCTTGAAGGAACCGCAGTCACAATAAAATGATTTCATAATGAGCATGTTCTCGGTTTTGTAAGGTAACGGTAGAGTGGAGACTGTGGGGACCAATGTGTCCTGTCTGCACATGTGTTGCTTGAAGGAACCGCAGTCACAATAAAATGATTTCATAATGAGCATGTTCTCGGTTTTGTAAGGTAACGATAGAGTGGAGACTGTGGGGACCAATGTGTCCTGTCTGCACCCTTAACAAGCAGTGAGCATCCTTCCAATAGCAAGGGTTTCGCTACAATACAGTTTTGTAAAAATCTTTTAGCAAAACATATTGACTGCAAAGCTCAGTGTCAAGCTTGCATATGACATTGGAAACTGTGTTTAAGTGTTCTTTACTCTAAATTACATGTGAAGTAAAATAAAATGCATTGAGCCTTTATTTTGAAGACTGGAACACTGTAGCATTACAAAATATCTTCATTTGTGAGTGCTTCACATATCTGAGGTGCAAAGCTGGTCGTTTTCCGGGAAAGCTATACTCAACACAGATGCCAAAAGCTGCTCTAGTCATTATAACTGACCAATTTTGACCTCACTGGAAGCGTTAATTCCATCATCTGGGAAAGATTAGAACACCCTCCTCTAATTTAGCTACCCACAGATCACCACTTTATGATGCCATACAAACAATGATCTTAACCAATAAATGTGCAACAGAGCCAACTCAATTAAGACTGGTGTGGGCACAGAGCTGATCATTATAAGAAAGGTTTCAACCTACAGAGACTACACTGCAGAAGCAAGGTCGTCCCAACCTCTGTAGTTAGGCAACAGTGCGAAAACAATTCTTGTATTGCCTGTGCTCAGAAGCCAAGTTTATTTGCAAAATACCCAGAAGAGTTGGGTCTTGTGTTCAGCCGTTCCAGATCGAAGGTCCTTTACAACACCAGCCCCCATCTTCCTCTGCTGCACAAGACTCCCCTGTAGCAATAAAGGTCCATAGTGTGGTGTTGCAAAATAGGGACTAGTTTCCACACTTCAGTAAAAGGCAGACATTGGCAATGAATTACCATGGCCTTTGGCCATTTTAGGAAGAGGGTGTTTGAAGATCAAGATCTAGCACAAAATTCTTGGTCCCTGCCCCACTCTAAGTTGCTGAAATCTGCACAGCCTACAGAATACCTTAGGGCACTTTTGGATTGGTGGTATCTCTTAAAATTCTCCATTGGAAGGACAATGTCTTTGTGTTCTCCCAGGCTAATATCCCCAGCACCTAGACATTAATTACACTCAATCAGCTCTGTTGGTCTGGTCAAACCATTCACAGCTTAGTACTCAAAACACATTCTGTTCTGACCTCTGTCTCCAGAGGAAAGTACCAGGCAGACAAATGACTCAAGGATGTGCTCAAAGCAGCCTTGAAGATAATGCAGCATCCTTCATTGTCTCTGGGAGTTCTGACCCATGACTGCTCAAAGCAGAGAATGTGCATTCAGGGTGGTACTGCGAATCCTGAAGTCTGTATGTCCAGAACACATGGAAGCAGGAAAAGGAGATTATCAACTTGCAAACTCAGAATCACTGACATAAGTCAGGAAATTTGTTGCTTTGCAGCAGCAGCAGAGAAATACATTAAAAACTGCTACAATAAGAATAGATATATAAAAATAAATAGTGCAAAAAAAATGAGGCCATGTTCATGGGTCGGTTCGTTGTCTGTTCAGAAAACTGATGGTGGATGTTAAGAAGATATTACTAAAACATTAAGTGTGTGTCTTCAGGCTCCTTTACCCCTGACAGTAGCAATGGACTCCTGCCCTATCTGTGGAACATTGATCTGTGAACCCATGAATCTTTCTCGATTCCAAAATACCAACTGAGAAGTCCCAAGTCATCATTCTGTAGGTGTGATATTCCATTCCTTGACAATCCTTTTGTGCTGGTTTTTCTTCAAACTATAAAGGCATCCTCACAACATTAATATTAAAAATCTCCAGACTTGTCTCAACAATAGGCAGATTAACCATCACTTGGTATTGGAGTTTGAGATTGAACAAGTCATTCAGCTGTACTTCCATTTCATCTTTTACTGCAACTTTAACAAGTGATTCTAAAAAGGATTGAAGTGCTGTCCTTATTAGCAAATGTGAAGCAGTAAAGCTAAGCAAATTGAATTATGGTAATGCTGTTAACTTATTTAAAGCTTTTGCTAAAGCTTTAAATAAGTAGCTTTCCCAGGCTGAGTGTTCATTCAGGCAGTTTCTCCCTAAGCAAATGTAAGGCAAACAACAGATGAGATAACAAATTGAAATGTTACAATGAGTGTGGTCAGTTATTGTTGTTTGTGGTGCTTAAGGGATGTACGTACCAAGTCCGCAACAGAAACCTTATTAAAAGCTTAACGCAGCAAAGATGGTGGCAGTCCAGCCTCTCCAAAACTCAGGAATGGTCATGCATTGTGATGACATTTTCACTTGTGTTAAATGGTTAACCTCCCTACAATTAGTTAAAGTAGACTCCAGTTCAAGATTTTTTATCTTTAGTGGTTGTATAGGTGAGTGGATATAACATTCCACTGTTGCCTTAATGCATACATACAGTATATACTTTGCTACATGTGTGTGTCTGTGAAAGATCTGCAAGTGTTTCTAATTAAAATGAAAAAAATGTATTAATTTACTAAATTAACTCTTGTTTTTAGATTTGCAGCTAAAACTGTGAACAGTGGAGCTTTGGTGCTAATCACGACTCAAGCGAAGGAAGGCTCAACAGTACAACTCAGCATAAACACGGAAAAGACTGTGATTGGTTCTGTACTGCTGCGAGAACTTAAGACTGTGCTGTCTCAAGAGTAAACAGGGTAGATCTACAAGCAAGAGTCTGGCAGACGGTGTACTGGCTAGCCACTGCTATAATTTTTTCATTTATAATTTCCCCTTCATTAAATACTTGCAATCTTGCATCCCTTTGAAATTCCAATATTACCTAAACTCATACTTTTACCTTTTCTTATTGATAAACCAACACATTTCCATATAATTACCTAAACTCTTGAGACACTAACTTCGGAATTGGTTATGTTTATGCATTGATTATTCCCATACGTTGTTTAGGGTATTTCTTTTGTGTGGGCAAATGTTGAGTGCAATTGACATTGTAATCTATTGTTCTAGCGTGACTGTCTCCAGAGATGTGTATAACAACTAATCACAGCACATTATGATTCCAAGAAAAGCATCTGAAACTAAAGTCGGTACCAAAAAAATCATACCCAGATGTATATTCTTTTTGAGAGCTATTGTTTGAGAAGAATTAAAGATAAAGATGAAGTGCCATTATATCTTCTGAACCAAAAGTAAACTTTATCTAAAGAAATTTATACTTTTGCCCAAAAGTCCTTTTTACTGTTTGTTTTAATGCTGTATTAAGAATCTTATAGCCATTCAGAGCTTATCTCAATACTTTGTCTCGTGTGTCTATATGATCATGGTCAGATAAAGTCCTTTCACTTCTTGGATAGTTGGAAAGAAAGTAAAACACTAGATTTCTGGTTAAAATTACTTCGTAAAAGTACAATGCAAGAAATATCGATTTGATTGGTCGTAAGTCATTATTGGAATTTGATCAGTTGTGATATAGTAGTAAAATGCATTATGCAAATATCCTAACCAAGATCCTGTTACCAACACACCCATGTGTCAGATTTTGACAGAGAGCACACTTCCCTTCAGATTCCTTCTCTTTCATTAGGGAACCTGCTTCAAATTGTTCCAAAGCGCCTCCTGGTGGCTGGTTCATTAAGTACACCTTGGAAGTTGGAAAGGAGTCACCATCAAGCAGTTTTGCAAGGCTACAAAGAGGAACAATATTCTGTAATGGTTCAGAATCATGCCATTCCTAAAGATCTTAAAAAATACTGAGATGGTTTTGAGTAGAAACCATCTTCAGTGAGGTAATTGATAGTAAACATGCTTTAAAATGCTTTACCAATGATATTTTACCAATAATTATTGGAGTTTATAGAGTTTACTGTTTAGATTGTTCTCAACGACTTCTGCAGAATGAAATTTCTTGGAGTTTGAAGTACGCAGCTTTTCCTAATCATAAATGGGAAGAAAGTACAGTTTGTGCTTGATTTATTTTGTTTTAGAGCGAATTGGAAAATAATGTAATAAATCTTGATAGCTTTTTCTTCCATGTCAAAGTAAAAGGGGGAAATGGCTGTTTATGGAACAGCTTGCTTGCATCTTAATCTTGATTATGTGCCAGTTCTCCAATTACTATTGTTAGTCTACTGAGAATAGTCACTAACAGTACTTGGAGATGCTTGTAATGCTGTTTATTTTCTTCCTCCATCATTTGTTTTGGAAGTAAAATGCAAAAGTGTGCTTATTAAATTTCCAAATGGCTCTGAGTGCTGCAGCTAGATTTGGTCTATATGTGTGCAGTAATTATTTAATGATTAGGATTCCAAACAGTATTTTTCCCCTTGTTCTGTGTAGTTGTTACATTAGGGACTTGTGCTTGCTGGTGTACAGCTGCTTCAGTTGATTTACAGTACTGTGGCTGTGGCCAGTCATAAATAAATCCTCTTATATAGTTGTTATGAACACCTGTTAGATCATCTGTCAGCAAAGCGCTGTTCACATTTATCATGGTGTGGTAGCTATTTTACCTCAATCCATTTACAGCAGAGTCTGCCTCCATCACTGTATTACTATTACTGCACCATAATCACTTGTTTCCACTCCGTGTACAACTTGCAGATAAAAGATTTCAGTACTTGGCAAAATTTCATAAATAAAGGAGCAGTTCACTGCAGTAAAAGTTTATTTTTGTCATCATTTGTCACACTATTATACCATAAATCAAATAGAATAGTACTATCCCCAGTGTAGACAGCTCTGTCAGCCTAGACATGGAAATGGTCTGTTTCTCTATAGATGAGATGGCATGTCTTTCGACTTTAACGGACTGATGGCTTTTCTCACTCATTTGATTTTATTGGATTTAAAAACCTAGAGGATTATTGAGGCTGGTGAACCTCAGAGCCAGTTCTGACATGATAATTAAACCATATTTGTTATTGGCAGATTTTGCTTGGTAAACAAAGACTGCTGCGTTAACAAGTCAAATTTATTCTGAAATGGCAAGGGTTCTTGTGCAGTATTTAATAGAGTGGATAGATCTGCTAAAATGGCTTTACAGGGGGGGAAATCCAATTAAGTGGGAAGATAAAGGAGTCATTTGCAATTTTATATGTATCTTTAAAATTAAAGACTGGTCAATTTAGTTATTTTATGATTTTGGCTTGGAAATTCTAAATGTCAGTGCTTCCTTTTAATGTTTATCCAATGCCCATTCTTGATGGTTTCCAGTATTTCTATGGTAATTCTGGACACTAACTTTGCCAAAAGATAAGATCACCTAATTCAACATAATCTGCAAATACTTAAATAGTATTTATGAATACACTTTCTTCTCCCACTCCCTCACCTAGTTAGCCTTAACAGCGTAACATTTCTCAAGTGGTATCTTTCTATATGTTCTCATTTTTGAATAGCCTTTCCATCTTTGTTCTTTTTTTACCCCTCATTTGTTTAATGCTTTGTCATACCCAATTTGGCAGCAACATTTATGGGAACAGACTCGGCAGTATTTACTGGGTGCAACAAGAATGTGCTATATTTCACCGGTGATTCACACACGATTCATCTAGCAATTCCACAATTGTAGTAATATTGCATTTCTAGAGAACATATTCTCCACTTCACTGCAGACAGCTGTCTATCTAACTGCTGTAGTTACAGGAGGCGCATATATATCAGTTATATAGACAGTGAACTGTAGAATATTTACTTTAGGAAGGCATAAGGTATTTCATGAACAGAATTATTGAATGAAACACGGTATGTTTACATTTCGCTTGTTGTAGGTGACTGCTTGGTTAAATCAATGGGGTTAGTTATTGAGTCTATTGACCACATGCACTACAAAAAAAGTCAATCTAGTCACCGGCATTTTAAAGAAATGGTTGGTTTATAATATCAAAGTTATCAATGATGTGAGTCCTTTTTTATGAGCTTTCTGCTTGAGAAGTCTGACTTCTTTATTTATGTTAAATATGCATTTGAACCCTGAGCATTGTGGCTTCATGAAATCATATCAGACTTTCATTTTCACCACCAGCTCCAATCATCTTAATCTGAACCACCCCCCCCCACACACACACACATATTATGATGATGTTTAATGCATGATGATGGCCTACGCTGCCCAGATAGTGTAATATTTCTAAGACAATCTAACTGACAAGTTTGTGGCTTTTAGCACTCAAGACTGAAAAGACTGAAATCCTCATCCTAAAGTGATCATCTGTCATCTAAATGTTTAAGTGCACATTCAGACTAAAAACGAATTCAAAATTTCTTTCTGTAGCTGTGTGCTGAGTGTTAAGAGCAACTTTAATTAAAATAATTTTCCCATTCTCATTAATCTCGTCTGGGTTGGTTTTGCCACCTGATTGAAAATTGATTCTAGTAAGGCTTTGTTATATTTTCCATGGGTCCTTTTCAATCCATTGAATCTATTTATGGTCACAAACTGATTTGTGAGCAGCCATCTTGAGCTTCTCTTATTTTAAAGACACAGTCTCTCAACCTCGGTGATAAAATGAGTGTTTCTGATGTATTGATTTTTTCCAACCTGTCTGGCATTAAATAAAATTGTGATCTGACACCCTTAAACAAGTGGTAGTGGTGGTGATGATTTGAAGGAAAAGATACGTAATATGGTAATATGCGGAGTTACGAAGACCTACATTATGATGTTTTCTTCTACAATAAAGTTTTCTCATTAGATGTTAGGTTAATATGTAATCGTGTAAATATAACTTTATACTCCTGAAATATCCAATTGAAAGTGTTGTACATTTTATGACTGACAAACATGATTTTGTAATTGTATTAACTGCTTTCAACTGGTTTGTGAAAGTCAATTTATTAATCTAGAACTTTAGCCTCTGGCTTCCCTTGTAGCTTCATTTTTCTTTCCATTGTGACACCAGTCATTTTAAAGTTGTGGACAAATATGTTTATTACTTTGCCACCCACAATTCTTGAAGTTCAAGTTGTGTTAGTGTGCTAACGCCTCTTATCATTTGCTGAAAACTAATGAACATTAACGTTGAATTCTACACTTCCATATCGGCAATAATAATGCCACCGATGCCGGGTTAGAATTTGATAGCTCTTCAGAAGGCAATTTCAGGAAAATATTAAGCAATGCTCATGCTAAAACTTCTGAAGAATGAAATGTCCTGCAGTGGTACCACCGCCCCCCCCCCCCCCATGCGTTGGTTGGTTGGTTGGTCGCCTTCCTCCATGCGCCGGCTCGCTGATCTGAGGAGCCAAATGTTCAGTATTACAGCTAGAATGGTAAATCTGGGTGCAATTCAGCCGTCGGTGGATTTGTGCTCCTAATAGTCTGCTAGCAGTAGTGTTGGCAGAAATGCAGTCCCCTTTGTACAATGGAAGAAGATTAATTCGTATAAAGTGAGACTAACTAAGGTGTACATGCTAAACACTTAAACTTTTTATTGGAACACACTTAATTGATCTTCTGTTCGTTTTTTTTTTGTATTCATTCGTACTTAGGGTATTCAAACCTGTAAACTAAATACTGGAGTGTTTTCATACACTGCCGAGTATCCTCGATTTCTCACTTCGCGTGGCTGTTGCCACAGAAATCCCGAACATTGGCACGGATTTATCAGTTCAGGTTTTCAGCGCTTTCGACGTGTGCTGTTGTGTTATTTGGGGCGATCAGTCCTTTAATTAATTTGACGCTATAAAGATACCCTATCCATAGATCGCTAACAGTGTGAGCGATATCAATTATGTGTCTTGTTTACGGGAAGCTCAATCTTAGTGGCAATTGTGGCACTGGAGGAAGCTGTGAAAGTACGAGGTGTTAATGATATGGTAAATGCAGCTGAAGCTAATATCGCAGCCTATGATGCATCGAGTTGTCTGGCTCCTGCTATTATAGGGCAGCGACAGAGAGTGGATCTGCAGCTTTATCACCGCACGCAGTGTGACAACTTGATTTTCTGCTTTCTCTGCGAGCAGCAGCACGACATGATGGGGCTGTTAATTTCTGCATTTCACGGTGTCTGTCAGGGCGTTCAGAAGGAGAAAGAGCGGTTTAGGGAAAGGGAATGGAGCATGTCCCAGCTACGGAAGCACCTGTCTGTGCTGATGGCAGAGAGCACTTCTCATTAGTGTGCAGGTCTCTAACTGCAGCCAGGGACTGACAGAATGGCGTTACCAGCACACACACTGACAAGCACAGGGAAATCAACGGCAGCAGGTCCTATTGTTTGCCCTTGATGAGCATGTCATTAATGGAAATGGAAGCTGTTGAGGGACATATCAGTATTCAGATAGCCTCTCTCTTTTCTTCCATTCTGGTGGCTATCTCTGGTCATTTCCATCCCTCCCCCTCCGCCTCTGGCTGCTGTACCAAACCGATATCGTCCAGATTGATATTTTTATAGGCAGAAGACATTTGTCAACAGGACAGAGCATATACAAAATGACAGTTAAACCCTTTGGATCAGATTTCTAAACCGACCTGCGTTAACCTTTTCAGCAACCCTGCAAAGTACTAATCATGCTTTTCCTTTAAACATCATACCTTTACATCACAGAGTGCATCTCCACAATAAGACTAGAACCGATTTATTCATCATGAAGAGCTCTAAGATATTTAGATAGCTCTCTCCTAGAAGTTGGAATGTATGCCATAAAGACACCAGTTCTAACCTCTTCCCATTCTTTGTCTGTACCCACCCGCATTCAATGTATGCCCACACTATACTGAAGCATTTATCTAACCAAGTATTGTAAAATGTTAAGTACATCTCCACACACAGACCCCATTCCCTATTTAAACATGCTGCCCTGCAGAACCATAGGTAAACATTTGCAGTTGCATTTCTAATGTTATAATGCCAGCGATTATCTGTCATACAATACTCCCTGTGCTACCAACTTGTGGTAGCCAAATTGAAATTTTAATTAACAACATTGGCCTATCATAATTGCCTGTCCTACCAAAGCTGATGTGTATTTCAAAACAGTTAAGTTAAAAATGCCTACAACTTTTTCACTCAGTTTACTGTCCAACAACTAAACTGATGTTTTTGACTAATAGGTTATCGTGATGTTCCTACTAACTTCATTAAGATTTTTGATTGCATTTCTCAATCCCTCCCAAAAATTCTGGTCTTGAACTTTTTAATATTTGCCAGCAGTTCCTGATTCCTGAAGGATCAGGAACCTCTGAAATTCTCTGCTCCAGAAGTCTCTGAAGTTCAGTATAGTCAAGACTGAGATATTTTGAGGGCAATCAAGGGATATGGGAATGGGTGGCAAATTGGACAAGGTGAAGGATTAGCCATGATCTTTTTGTTATCAGGGTCTGTATGCCCTGTGCCCCATTCTGTTATATTACATGTATTCTCGTGAAGGCAAGTTGGTTATATTAGGTATGTTCAGACTACACAATTTTTGGTCTAAATTAGTAGCATCATTTTCTTCTTTCCACTATGTTTAATTGCCATTTTTAGGGAGGACATCTCAAATGTTTAGTTAAAGAGTAGTCCATGTAGATTATTTTTAAAAATTTAATGAACCAGCCTGTACCTGCACACAGCTGGATGTAGATAATGTTCAGACTTGTGTTGAAAAGTGGCAAGTAACATTTGAATCACAAAACTATCAGACAAATGACCATTCTAGAAAAGAGTCTAGCTGCCCATCTTGTTGCCATGATGGATACCCGGCCTCTGAGCCACTCCTATAGTTACAATATTTACGTGGAAGGTACAGAAGTTCAGCTGGGCCCATAGTATAAATACTGTTGATGTTGAGAGTAATTTGTTGAGAGTCTGATTATCCTCTGGCAAATGAACTACTAAACCCCTTCTGCAGGTCAGGAATACAATGAAATTATCTCCACCAGCCTGCACTCGATAAATTTGGCCCACTTGCTTGATTTGTTGCCTTGTCCACTGCCTATATTTACTGCGGCTGCAAAATGGACTGCCTAGGTTACTCCAATATCATCCCTCAAATTTTGTACCATGAATCAAATGTGCAGCAGGTAAATCACCACCATCTGAGTGATCCCATGTAAGGCACACAATGCCCGGTCAAAGTTCAAAGTAAATTTTATCATCAAAGTACATACATGTCACCATATACAACTCTGAGATTCATTTTCTTGTGGGCATACTCAACAAGTCTATAGAATAGTAACTATAACAGGATCAATGAGACAGCCCAAATAAGGCATTCAAACAGAGTGCAGATGACAACAAACTATGCAAATGCAAATATAAGTAAATAGCACTAAATAATGAGAAGGTGAGATATATTACTTTATATATAATATATATTATTAAATATATATTACTTTGCCTTCATTGTTACAGTATCTAAATTCTGAAACTCAGCTCCCAAAAGCACTCCAGGAGTACGAGGGGTGATTGATAAGTTTGTGGCCTAAGGTAGAGGGAAATGAGCTATACAGCTCTCATTACATGAACATGCAGTTTTGAGTGATTATGCAGGGTTTGAAATTAATAACTCATCTGGGTGATTGAAAAGTTCGTGTCCTAAGGTAGAAGGAGATGTTTTTAACTTCAAACTTTCTGCATGATCACTCAAAGAGTTGAACTGCATGTGCATGTAATGAGAGTTGTATAACTCATCTTCTTCTACCTTAGGCCACGAACTTATCAATCACCCATGCTGTGGACACTTTCTGGAGGTCCAAGATCTGTATGCTCCATGACCGCTGGACTAAGTGTGTAGATGTAGGAGGGGACTTTGTGGAAAAATAAATGTGCTAGGTTTTCTAAAATTGATGCCTTCTACCTTAGGCCACGAACTTATCAATCACCCATGCTGTGGACACTTTCTGGAGGTCCAAGATCTGTATGCTCCATGACCGCTGGACTAAGTGTGTAGATGTAGGAGGGGACTTTGTGGAAAAATAAATGTGCTAGGTTTTCTAAAATTGATGCCTTCTACCTTAGGCCACGAACTTATCAATCACCCATGCTGTGGACACTTTCTGGAGGTCCAAGATCTGTATGCTCCATGACCGCTGGACTAAGTGTGTAGATGTAGGAGGGGACTTTGTGGAAAAATAAATGTGCTAGGTTTTCTAAAATTGACGCCTTCTACCGTAGGCCACGAACTTATCAATCACCCCTCGTATGTTCAGAAGAACTGCGGTAGTTTAAGAGGTGCTTGACCACCAACATCTTGGGAGTGGTTGAGCATGGGCAGTAAATACTGGCCTTGACAGAAACAGGTGCACCTTGAAAAATAAAACAAAGGGTGGTGCTTTGACAGCGATGAGTCTGCAGGTGATGTGCTGGTGCCTGGGCATCCAAAAGGGGACTCCACCAAAGAAGGAACAGCATTGGATCAGTGGAAGGCTGCCAATGATCTTGGGGCAATCAAAGATCTGACCCATAGTGAATGACAGGATGTTGGTGAGAAGTGGGATGGCAGTAGAACACAAGCTCTGAAGAAGAGGTGCAATGGGATGGAATAGCAGCTTCATACTTAAGAAATCCCAAATGTCAGAGTGTGCAGCAGACAATGCAAAATAAATTAGCCAATACAAAAGCCCACACAGTCTACTCAAAAGAGAGATCTTCAGCTCTTATCCCCCATCAATGTGAATGCAATGTAGGACATGAAAATGAGACTGAATAGAAGAATCACGTGTGATTATGTCATGAACAACTAATTTTTCAATTAATTCTGCTGCAACGTTCATTTATCATTCACCTTTTCCTTCTCTCCATCTTTCAAAGTATGCTTAATCATGGTCAACTTGAGAGTTTCGTTGCAATGAAGAGATCCATCTAGTCTCATGATCATTTTTAAATTTTAAAAATTGAACTACGCAATATTATCTCCAATTTTCTATTATTTCATCTTTGCCCACAAATTAATACAAAGCTTTCACCTCTAATCAATGCAGATGTCTTTCTGAATAGGGGTACAGAAAGATCCTAAAAGACAGAGTGAGTTAATGAACCCCTGTCTCTATCAACAATTGAGATCAGCAAATGGGAGGAAAGAATGGACTTTTATATGTTAGAGCAAGACATCATCATCTACGTATGTTTCCTGCTATTGTACAATTGTTACAATTGCATGAAGCTTGCTCCTCCAGAACCTCTGCTCCTTTTGTTGGAAGTACAGTTGTCTTCTTCCTTAGAGTCTATCTATAATTCTGTACAGATGGATAGGGCAAAGTTGCTGTCAGTGGGATGAGTTGAAGTGTAACGGGGGCAAAGTCAAAAAAGGTGATGAATACAGGACTGAAGGTGTTACATTTGAATGCACACAGGATACAGAATAAGGATGATGATACCACAGCAAAATTAGAGGTTGGCAGATCTTATGACTCAAGTAGGAGTCACTTGAATCATAGTTGAAAGCTTAACATCCAAAGATACACATAATATTGAAAGGGCAAACAGGTAGACACAGGGAAGGGGTGGCTCTGTTAGTAAAAAACAAACAATGAAATCAAATCCTTAGAAAGAGGTGATATGGGAATGGAGGATGTAGAATCCTTGTGGATGTCATTAAGAAACTGCAAGGGTAAAAACCTCCAAGAGGACCACAATTGCCATGGTTTGAAGGTTAGCGTGCCTCAATGACCCAGAGAGCTATGTTGGCAGCAGTCAGGGCTTTATGCCTTGGCTCTTGGTAGGGTCACCCATGCCAAACAGGTCAAAGGGTAGAAGCCAGACTAAGAGTGATCCACCGGTCCTCCAGGTTCAGGGGTTCAACTCAGGGCTAACAACCCTGACTGGTAAAATAAAATTGTTATGAAAATAACAATGAAGGATACTTCTACATTTGAGTGTGACAGTATTCCTGGGACTTGCATGACTGATAGTAGTGAAAATTGAGAAGAAGCTACTGACAAGATGAAGAAAGACATGAACGTCACCAGAAATGGAATACCTTCATTGCTGCTCTAAAAAAACTGCAATGAAACAGGCAGTGTGTAAGTAAGTAAGTAGGGGCAAAAATATCTCGATGGGAGTTATATACAGGCCTCCAAATAGTAGCCAGGATGTGGGATAGCAATTATAACAGGAAATAGGAAAGGCATGTAAAAATGGCAATGTTACGATAGTCCTAGGGGATTTCAACATGCAGGGAGATTGGGAAAATCAGGTTGGTGCTGGACCCCAAGAGGGGATTTGTAGAATGCCTATGAGATAGCTTCTTAGAGCATCCTATGGTTGAGTCTATTAGAAGAAAGGCAATTCTGGATTAGGTGTTGCGTAATGAGCAAGATTTGATTAGAGAGATTAAGATGAAGTAACCCTTAGGGGAGCAGTGATCATTATATGAAAGAATTCACCCTGCGGTTTGAGAGGGAGAAGATAAATCTATCAATATTACAGTGGAGTAAAGGGAATTAGAGAGGCGTGAGAGAGGAGCTGGTAAAATTGATTGGAAGGGGACTCTAGCAGGGATGATGGCAGAATAACAATGGCTGAAGCTTCTGAGGGTAAGGATAACTTGGAAGGCACAGGATAGATCATCCCAAAGATTAAGTATTCTAAAGGGAGGATGAAGCAACTGTGACTGACAAGGGAAGTTAAATACACTATAAAAGCAAAGGAGAGAGCATACAATATAGCTAAAATTAGTGGGAAATTAAAGGATTGAAACAACAGAAGGCAAATCTAAAAGCCATAAGGAGAGAAAAGATGAAATATGAAGGATAGCAAGCCAATAATATCAAAGAGGATACCAACTTTTTTCAAATATACTGTATAAAGATTAAAGAGAGACGAGAGTGGATATCGGACAGCTGGAAAATGCCACTGGGTAGGTAGTAATGGGGGACAAAGAAATGGTGGAGAAATTTATAATTATTTGGGGCCAGTCTTCATTATGGAAGACAGTAGCAGCATGGTAGAAATTTGTCAGTGTCATGGTGGCAGAAGTTAGTTTTGTTGCTGTTACTAAGGAGAAGGTGCTTGGGGAGATGAAAGGTCTGAAGGAGGTAAATCATCTGGACTAGATGGTGTACACCCCAGGGTTCTGAAAGAGGTAGCTGAAGAGGTTATGGAGGCAGTAGTAATAATCTTTCAAGAATCAATAGATTCTGGAATAGTTCCGCAGGACTGAAAATTTTCAAACGTCTCTCCACTTTTTAAGAAGGGAGGAAGGCAGAAGAAAGGAAATTATAGGCCTGTTACCCTGACTTCAGGGTGATTGGGAAGATGTTGCAGTCCATTTTTAAGGATAAGGTTTCAAGGTACTTGGGGGCACATGATAAAATAGACCAAAGTCAGCATGGTTTCCTTCAGGGGACATCTTTCCCGACAAACCTGTTGGAATTCTTTGAGCACATAACATGAAAGATAGACAAAAGAGAGCCAATGAATGTCGTTTACTTGGATTTTCATAAGACCCTTGACAAGGTGCTGCAGAGGAGACTGCTTAACAAGGTAAGAGCCCATGGTATTACAGGAATGTAATACTAGCATGGAAAGAAGATTGGCTGAATAACAGGAGGCAAAGAATGAGAAAAAAATGTGGCTTTTCTGTTTGGCTGCTGTTGACTAGTTGTGTTCTGCAGGGGTTGGTGTTGGGACTCCTGCTTTTCACATATGTCAATGATTTAGATGATGGAACTGGTGGCTTTGTGGCAAATTTGTGGATGAAATGAAGATAGCTGTAGTGGTAAATAAGTGTTGATGCACGAAGAATGAAGAAGGATTTAGACAGAATGGGAGAATAGGCAAAGAAGTGGCAAATGGAATGTAGTGTAGGGAGTGCATTGTCATGCACTTTGGTAGAAGGAATAAAGGTGGAGACTATTTTCTAAACTGGGAGAAAATTAAAACATCAGAGGTGCAAAGGGACTTGGGAGTACTTGTGCAGGATTCCGTAAAGGTTAATTTGAGGGTTGAGTCGTTGGTAAGGAAGGCAAATGCAGCATTATGATTCATTTTGAGAGATCTAGAATATACGAGCAAGGATGTAATGTTGAAGCGTTTAAGGCATTAGTGAGACCACACGGAGCATTGTGAGTAATTTTGGACCCTTATCTAAGAAAGTGCTGGCATTGGGAGGGTCTAGAGGAGGTTCACAAGAATGATTCCAGAAATGAAATTGTTAATGTATCAGGAGCATTTGATGGCTCTAGGACTGTACTTGCTGGAGATTAGAAGAATTGGGGAAGGGGGAGGAATATCATTGTAAACTAACAAATATTGAAAGGTCTGGATAGAGTGGATGTAGCCAGGATGTTTCTGTAGTGTGTGAGTCTAGGACCAGAGGGCACAGCCTCAGACTAGAGGAACATCCAGTTGGTACAGAGATGAGGTCCCTCACCACCACTCTGCAATCCCGTGTTTCTGAGGTCCCACCGCCAGCTCTTGGGCCTCGGAGACTCCATCTTCCTCTTGCCCCACCTTCCCCGAACACCCCAACCTCCCCCTTCTCCACAGACACTACCAGCCCCTTTCCCTCCTTCTGATCCCAGATGTCATCTGTGCCGGATCTTCACCATCCCCTCTGACTCCCTCTCTGAGGCAGAATATTCTGTCCTCAATAAGGGCCTTACCTTTGTCCCCCTACACCCACACCTCAGTGAGTTCTGCACCCGCCATGATGCAGAGCTCTTCTTCTGCTGCCTCCATCTCCATGCCTACCTCTTTGGCTAAGACTTTCCAGCCCACACTGAAGACCCCTTCTCCCATCTTCAACCCTCCTCCTTTCCTGGTCTTCTGCCTGCTCTGGATCTTTTCATTGCTAATAGCTGATGAGACATCAACCATCTCAACTTCACTACTCCTCTCTCAAATTCCAACCTCACTCCTTCCGAACGCACTGCTCTCCACTCTCTCTGCACTAATCCTAACCTCACCATCAAGCCCACAGACAGGAGGGGTGCTGACATAGTCTGGCGGACTGACCTCTATCTTGCTGAGGTCAGGCGACAACTCTCAGACACGTTCTCTTACTTACCCCTTGAACGGGACCCCACTAAGGAGCCATTGTCTCCCACACCATCAATGACCTTATAAACTCTGGGGATTTCCAACCCCATGGTTCCCTCACCCCACACATCCCGTTTTTACCTCCTACCCAAGATCCACAAGCCAGCCTGTTCAGGAAGACCCATTGTTTCTGCTTGTTCCTGCCCCACTTATATCTTGAACTTATATCTGCATCCCTCGACTCAGTTTTATCATCCCATGTTCAGGCCCTTCCTACCTACATGCATGACACTTCACACACTCTTGATCTTTTCAATGATTTCAAGTTCCCTGGCCCCAATCATTTTATTTTCACTATGGATGTCAAGTTCCTATACACCTCCATCCCCCACCAAGAAAGCCTCAAAGCTCTCAGTTTCTTTCTGTATGCCAGACCCAACCAGTTCCCCTCCACCACCACTCTCCTCCGTCTGGTGGAACTGTTCCTCACAATAATTTCTCCTTCAGCTCCTCCCACTTCCTTCAAACAAAAGGTGTAGCCATTGGCACTCACATGGGTCCCAGCTATGTCTGCCTTTTTGTTGGCTACGTGGAACAGTCTGTGTTCCAAGCCTACACTGGTATCTCTCCCCAGTTTTTCCCACCCCACATTGATGACTGCATTGCTGTTGCTACCTGCACCCACGTGAAGCTCGTCGACGACATCAACTTAGCCTCCAACTTCCACCCATCCCTCAAATTTACCTGCTCCATTTCTGACACCTCCCTCCACTTTCTTCATCTTTCTGTCTCTGTCTCTGGAGACAGCTTATCTGCTGATGTCTTTTATAAACCCACTGACTCTCACAGCTACCTGGACTGTACTTCTTCCCACCCTATTACTTGTAAAAATGCCATCCATCCCCTTCTCTCAATTCCTCTGTCTCTGCCGCATCTGCTCTCAGGGTGAGGCTTTTTATTCCAGAACTAAGGAAATGCCCTCCTTCTTCAAAGCAAGGGGCTTCTCTTCCTCCACCATCAATGCCGCCCTCAACCACATCTCTTCCATTTCGTGCAAGTCAGCCCTCATCCTGTCCTCCCGCCAACCCACCAGAAACAGGGCTCCAATGGAATCCTACCACGAATCTCATCTTTCTCTCCCTCCCTCTCCCCCAACTTTCTACTTTCTGCAGGAATTGCTCCCTACATATCTCCCTTGTCCATTCATCCCTCCCCACCGATCTCCCTCCTGGCACTTACCCTTGCAAGTGGAACAAGTACCACACCTGCCCCTACACCTCCTCTGTCACTACCAATCAGGGACCTAAACAGAACTTCCAGGTGAGGTGACACTTCACCCGTGAGTCTGTTGGGATCATATACTGTGTCCAGTGTTCCTGATGTGGCCTCCTGTATATCAGTGAGACCCGACGTAGATTGGGAGACCACTTCACCGAGCACCTACGCTCCGTCTGCCAGAAAAAGCAAGATCTCCAAGTGACCACTCATTTTAATTCCACGTCCCATTTCCATTCTGATATGTCAACCCATGGCCTCCTCTACTGTCACAATGAGGCCACACTCAGGTTGGAGTAACAACTCCTTATATTCCATTTGGGTAGCCTCCAACCTGATGGCATGAACATCAATTTCTCGAACTTGTTGAACGAATTTCCAGGTGAGGCCGCTGAAGAAAGTACAGTAAGTTCCAGAAGAAATCAAATCTTTAAAGTGGAGGAAATCAGGGATTCAATGAGGTTCTGGGTTAGAATCAACCAAATACTTTGCTTTTTTATGCTTCTGAAAGTCAAATCTGGTACCAAAATGGAGGGACTGAATGTTAAGCACCATCATTAAAAATATATTAACCTTTTCCCATAGGAATTGAGAGGTTAAAACATAGAAACATTAAAACATGCAGACAACAGATAGTTATTGTCTGACAATGTGAATCTCAGTAAAACTCTAAATTAGCTGCCTCAAATTCTTTTCCACCACTGCCTTCCTTTAATACTCCCATTTTATTCTTTCTCTCATTCACTTCAGGCCTTGTAGACTACTGTGCTGAAGTCTCAGAAAAGGCGCCTCAAAATTTTGAATAGTACTATATTTGTCAAGGTGGAGCCGGGAGTGAGTGTGTAAATCTGGCGAGGGCAAAGGATTTGGAGCATCACAGGAGAGAGGTGTGAGACAGGTAGCAGAGGAGTGCCAGGGCGGGGAGAGGGGGTGGCGCAAGTGCAGACACACCCAGCCCTGAGACACAAGGCAAGGTCATTTGATTCTGAATAGGATCATTACAGAATATCAGTCTGGTGCTTTCCCACTCCTTCCCCTCTCCCTACCCCTTCCCACTCTCCATCCACAATAGGGACTTACAGTATATCAGAAGCAGGTTTATCATCACTCACACGTCATGAAATCTGTTTTTTTTTTGTGCAGCAGCAGTACAGCGCAATACATAAAATTACTACAGTACTATGCATAAGTCTTAGGTACCCTAGCTTTAGATATGTGCCTAAGACTTTTGCACAGTACTGTATATCTCTTGCATCATTACCAATCTTATCTTTCCCTCTTTCCTCTCATATAGATCAATCCTTACTCTCTTTTCACATTTCAGTCCTTTACTTCTCTGCCCTTGAGTCCAACTCTAAAGATACTAAAGCCTACTGACTTTCATTTGTGTCCTTGCTAAAAAAGAAGATTTAAACTTAGAAAAAAATGTAACATACACTTTGGTAGTTAACTAAATCTTGACCATAAAGTTAGCTGGCTAAAACATTTGAGTTAATCTTTTCACTGAAGTAATAATGAAATGAAAACTATTAAACCATTAAAATTTAAACGGAAAAGTGTGTGGGTACTTACAGTCAGACAGATCTGTGTAGAGCAAAGCAAAAGTTCCAGAATTCATCGACTTAAAAGTCATCAACTAGAAATCTTAACTCTGCTACTGTCTTCAGAGCTGCTTCTGGCCTGTTGAGGATCCCTGGCATTTTGGCTTTCCAGCAGCAGTAGATTTTTTGCTGCTTTTCCTCTCATGATGCGGTGAACTGCTATGTAGGCAGGCTTTACCAGGGGATACAGCAAATAGAAACGGATATTGTCACTTCCGCAAGGAAAGCCGGGTTCAATTGGAACCCGCTTCCCACATGCCAATTTATCTGCCAGCTGCCCGATTTCTGCTGAGCAAGCACAATAAAGTGCAAACTTTGTACCATGGCCTGTACGAATGCCATCCGTACTCACACCCAGAGACCATTAATAAACCTTCAGACATCAGATAGAATCAAATTACATGTTGAGCACATTTGGCAAAGAAATTCATGAAATGTTATGATGCTGAATGAACGTGGACCATTGCAAAGGAAATTTGAATTTATATTTCTGTGAAGGTTGAAATATAAGACAATTAACTTAGGTTCCAAATTGTTTCAGTTCTTTCCGTGAGACACACTGGATGTACGTAACAGCACCATTTGTTGCTGCGTGGAAGAACTCAGCTCACCCACCATCAAAGTGGGTGATTTCTTCCTTTGCTAAGGGGTTTATTAGATTAGATGTTGCAATTATTGTATAGAGCAACAAGGCTTTAATAAATATCAAACTGTTCAAACATGGCAGAACAGATTGGGAAAGACATTGTGATCTCTGCATGGAATACTTCCATAGATTAACAAGCACAAAAGAATTCCAAATCCCTCTAGAATAGACTGAATTAGTTAACTACAAATCCCTTCAGCTATTTTGCTTCCCCTTCTCCCCGTCCAAGCTGTAAATGCTTTGTTAACTTGTGTCAGTGGTTTGAGGTAGTGAAGACTTTGACAGCCCTCCATAAACAATTTCAGGAAAATGTGCCCCCCCCCCCACCCCTCACACTGACTCCATATCTTTTTTTATTGGTCTATCGCTCCTTATCATTCTATATCTTTCATCCTTTTGTGTCTTTTTTTGGTTCCTTAATGGCATTACATCTTGGTAAATTTCCTTAATGTAAATAAAACCGCTTCCTGATATTTATTGAGAATACCGAACCGTAACAACTGTTCAGATTTGCACAACTCCTGGACTGATACCTCAGCAGCAATTGTGTTAGTCCATGGTCAATAGAAATATTAATTAATTGGTCCTATGCTTATAAACCTAATATATATGTAACTACAAATCTTTTGAACCATGTTTGAACCATATGCGTACACATCCATATTATAGCTGAAAGTGATTAATAATTGCATTATCCTGGATAAGTCAAGTCAAGTCACTTTTTATTGTTATTTCGACCATAACTGCTGGTACAGTACACAGTAAAAACGAGACAACGTTTTTCAGGACCATGGTGCTACATGAAACAATACAAAAACTACACTGGACTACAGTCCTACCCAGGACTGCATAAAGTACACAGAACAGTGCAGGCATTACAATAAATAATAAACAAGACAATAGGCACAGCAGAGGGCAGTAGGTTTGTAGTCCAATGGCTTGGGGGAAAATCTGTTACATAAATAAACAGCTGAATGGCGGCATGTGGGATTCCGTCTGTTTCTGTACTCCTGCCGAGGATATAAGATATTGAAATATTAACCAGCATAATTCAAATATTAAACACTTCTCAATGTTATTTTTAACAAATAACATTTTCAATATTAGCCTCAGAATAGAAGGATTTCACTTTAGAACAGAAATGAGGAGGAATATCTTTAGCCAGAGGATAGTGAATCTACAGAATTCACAGCTGTTAATGACACATCATTGAGTACATTTAAAGTGGAGGTTGATTGGTTCTTGATTAGTCAGGGCATCAAAGGTTACGGAGGGGAAGAAGGCAGGAGAAATGGGGTTGAGGGATAATAAATCAGCCATGATGGAATGGCAGGGTAGACTCGATGGGTAGATTTACCTAATTCTGCTCCTATGTCTTATAGTCTAATAGGACATGAATTTTTCAAGAAATATGGTATAGAAGGCTGATGATAAAACTATGGGGGTGTACCATAGAATGACAGTGGTAATTTAAATAATCGAATATAGACCGCTCTGTTGGAAGTGAAACAGGTGTGTGCGGTAGGGGTGAAAGCACTTTGGAGAGGCACACTTCTCACCACTTCACGCACCACGTGTGCACTTTTGATACTGGCACAAGATGAGAGACATTAACAAGAGCATTCAACCAGCTGCTACCAACCCTTCATTGGTTAGAAAGCTGGCTTTTCTAACCAACTCTCTTATGCTACCTTAATTAACTGTACTTTTTAAAAATCCCAGCAAATGTGAGATCTGAATTCCGTATATTGGAAGGACAATGTCCTGTCATTGTAAAGAGAATTCAATGTGAAGTGTCTTTCCATAGCTTTTCCCCTATTTGTATGCATGCTTATTTTGTGTTTCGTTTACTTAAGGCAACCACAATAAACTCATTACTCTATTAAAGAATATTGAGAGGAAATCATTTAAAGAGCTACAAAAAGAATTCAATATTGTGACAGCCTACATGATTTGTTCCTTTTGTTAATAAAGCAGTCAGGAAATAAGGCAGAATGTGCTGCGTAGTTTGTTCAAGCACCAAATATATTGTAGAAAAATAAATAAAATAGAGAAAATCAAGGCTTGTGTTTAGAAAGAAGAGGGCAATGATTTGTAAAATAAAGTGTGCCAACATTTGGTTGTGATATTTCAAGGCCTCTGGGTTTTAATTAGGGTTGACATTCTATATATAAACTAACAATAGGAATTGTGAAGTGAAATGCTTCTCCCTTTTGGGTATTTATTTGGATTTAAACTCTGATGTAAAAGATCCAGCAGTTTTGGTTTTATTTAATCTGAGTTTTATTTCTATATTGCATTTCAGATGGCTGGGACAATGAAAAAAATTTATCAGTCTTTTGCCCCATGTTCACAAAACAAGACAAACACTTTCAGTGAAGTACAATCACCTTGATGTCACCAAGTTGTCAGCCTCTAAAGCAGTGAAATGTGCAACTATTCAGAGAAATATATACAAATAGAATCATGGATGGGTTCTGTGGTGTTACAATGCAACTCAGTCATTCAATCAACAATTCAGCTGGATCTGAGATAGAATCAGTACTTTAATGTTAGTTGGTATTTTGGTTCTTTATAATTCTGTAGCTTAATGTAGTTTTCTAACCGTGAACTATGATGAAGGAATTGTTGTATCTGTTGTGGGTAGAAGGATACCAACATATGCAGTGGAAATTGGCCAGTCTAATCCTTTCTAACTAGCCACATGTATTGAGGACCCTATCTTGACAGTTTAATTTCAACATAATAAAAGTATTTTTACATAATGTTGAAATTAAACTATCAAGATGTGGTAATTATGGAACTGACAGATCATTATGTCATTATGTTAGTGTCAGGTTTGCAGAAAAGGTAATTGGCTTTTCCCATCTCTGCAGGACTTGTATGTGTACAGGACAAAGAGTGGACAGGAAATATCATTCCGGACACTATCCACCCAATAAACTACCTTCTCCAATAGCTCTCTTCTGGAAAGTGCCATTGGGCCATTAAAATAGAAACTTCAAGCCATATTAAAAGCTTCTTACCCCAGGCAGTTAATCCGATCAACCATTCTAGTTAACCACCCCCCCCCCAACCCACCTCCGTCTGTCTATGACCCCAGTCACTGCTCTGCACTCTAGACACTGTAAATCACTATTTATAATGCTGTTCACATTGGAAATACTGTACATGCTGGTATTTATGTGCATGTTATTCCATTTTCATACTTTAAAACAATAACTTTATTTTTTATATAATACTTTATAATTGTTGAATGTTGTTGTTTTTTGTTGCATGTCGTGCCGACACACACAGCAAATTCTGAATTCATGTACAGTATATGCCAAATAAATTTGATCCTTGGTCAAGTAGGGCTTTCAAGTAAGACTCTACAATGTTCATCTACCCTGTCATTGACAGCATTCAGTCAATGGCTGCCAACTTCCAAACACAGCAGCAATCCCAGGATCTTGGATAACTGATTACTTACTGCAGTTCAACACACGCAAGATGCTGGAGGAACTCAGTAGGCCAGGCAGCATCTATGGAAAAGAGTAAACAGGCAACTCCATAGATGCTGCCTGACCTGCTGAGTTCCTCCAGCATCTTGTGTGTGTTGCTTTGGAACTCCAGCATCTGCAGATTTCCTTGTCTCTGTACTTACTGCAGTTCTTTTGAGTTGAGTTGATCAACAGCAATTATTTTTGGTTGGTGGCTGTTCTTTCCACTGTTTTGTGATAGTAAACACACTAGCTTGACATTACCTACTCTAATCTATGTTCTGTTAGCTGATAGTACGTGTAGATAGTTTATCCTTTCAGCACTGATTGCTGCTCTGTATCAATCAGACATATTTGATAACAGAAGTGGAGCAGTAATGGGTCTCCAAGAAACAGGAACAAGGTTGCATGACCATTCATTAAAATCATTGCTGACCACCTCCTCCTCTTGGTCTACTTTGCCCCCTGTTCCCAATATCCATTGATTCTCTCAATGTGCAAAAATGAATTGATCTCAATCTGTAATATATTCAGTGATAAGCACTCCAGACTATATCATTACCATTCTCTGAGTAAAGAAATTTCTCCTCACCTTGGTTCTTTGTGGCCAGCCCCTTTCTTCACCATGCTGTATGACTATAATTCCAATTTTTTTTAAAATTAAGTATTTCAACTATTAAGATCCATATTTTTCCCTTAATTTAACCAATTTATTTAAGTAGTTAACCTAGTTGCTCATCAGGTTATAGTTGACAAATCCAGAAAAATTAATGCAGAACATTATTAGTTCCTGTCCTCCTGACCAAGCTTTTCCACTTACCATCCATCACCTGGTTAGGCTTTTTAATGCTGGGTATTTTTCAATTCAGCTAGCTAATTAGCCAATAATTTCCTTCTCACTTGTGGAAACTTTATCAGCATGATACAAAAATGCAAGGTCATTATATCCACTGAGCACCCCTCATTTAACTGGTTTAGTTAAATCCTCAACAAATTCCAGTAAATCACTTGGGCATGTTTCTGAGGTAATAAAGCTGTGCTGACTACCCCTGATGTCTTTATGCTCTTCGGATAAGCATTGATAACTCCCAAGTAATGCTCTCAACCATTTTCCCACTACAGATGTTCAACTCACAGTGGTCTCCCACTTTCTGAATGTCAAGATGTTAATTCCAAGCTGTCAGAGCTCAGGTATATCTTGTGTATTTGTGGATCCTTGAAGCCATCAACCAGAATCTCGCTATTTCCCCTTTCATCTAACAGATCTCTAATTGATGTTTAATTTCTTAAATTATTTCACTGCACAGATTCATATTTGCTTTATAGAATCCTGACCCAAAGTGACTGGACTTTGCCAATGACCAGAATCTTCATTTGTGAAGACTATTTGTGAAGAATCTAACAACCAGGCTTTTAACATAAAGACCCTCCTTGTTTTTAACATAATTCAGTGACCAAATCATTTTCTTGATCCCTGTGTCTTTCTCTTCTGTTCTCATCTCTTCTAACACAACTCAGATCTAAAAGCCATTCTAGTTATGGGTGTTTGAACTTATCAGACAGTTGGTAGCATAAAAACTATGTATTTAAACACCCCATAAGATTTTATAGTTCTAAGCCACTCTGTATTTTACTGTAGTAATCATCACAGTATCATGCATTCCGCAGCATATAAAATGCCTGGAAGCCTGCTATTTTATAGATTTGCTTTTATTATTTATGTTGCATGTATTATTACTTGAGGATTTTATCCGGTTTATGGTCAAGTTAGTGTTCAGCCCTTCACCTGACTGTAACACTGGCTCCACACCACTCTGAGTGATCTGCTTCTAGATTGATGATCCTTCTTCATGGTTTTGTTAAGAGATATTGTTGATTCTGATAGAAAAAGTAACAACCTTTGCTCACAGGGGTAATTCATACAAAATGCTTGTTATCTTATGTCTGATTTTTATTGTCCAGGTGTATATTACTCACAGAAAGCAAGACAAATTCCTTCCCAATCCATCTTCTCATAATCATCAACAAAGTAACAGAGAAGGGTCACTGACTCATTTCCGGAAACACTCAATAAAAACATGTTCATTGATGCCTGCTTGATGTTTGTCAGGACCAGAAGCTGTAGACTTTACCACTGCCTTGGCCTAGGGATGATGGGTCAAGGAGTCAAATTCCAGAGAGGAAGTGGCTGCTCTACAGCAAGGCTGCCTTTTACTGAGTGTGGTACCAAGAAGCCCTAGTAGCGGTGAAACTAAAATGGCACAGTAAGTAAGTGACAAATATTTGGGATAAGAAAGTATAAGTAAAGAAAATTATACAACTGTAATAGTAAGAAATGTAAGTCCCTTTTACCCATGGGCCCTGATGAATCTAAAGCCAATGGACATTGAGGAGAAAGGGATTCAATGTTCAGAACTTTATCATGTACAAAGATGTTATGGATGGTTTTGGAGGTCAACCATCTTATCACTGGGCAATCGCTGCAGAAATTTCCTCAGCGCAGTGTCCTAGACCTAAATCTCTTCAACCATGACCTTGTTTCCATTGGTACATCAGACTCCGGGATACTCACAAATAATTGCACAATAATTCAGTTCCACTTACAAATCATCAGGAAATATAGCAGTCTAGCCCTCAATAACATTCAATCAATGGTAAGTAACATTTGTGTCACAAAAATCCCAGGCAATGTCCACCTTCAACAAAATGGGAGGAGGAACAATTGACATTCCATAGCATTATCAATGCAGACTTTCCTAACATCAACATCCTGGGCATCATCATTAACCCGAAACTGAATGGAACCAACCATATAAGTAGTGCAGCCACAAAGAGCAGCTCCTGACACCCAATCCTTTTCACTCCTGGAACACAAGTCCAGAGAGTGTGATGAACCATCTCCAATGTAGCACCAACACCACTGAAATATAACACCATCTGGGACACGCAACCACTTGAATAATAATTCATCCATCACCTAAACCGTTCACTCCCTCCTCCACTGGTGCACAGTAGCTGCAAATGAATTTCAGTTACCTGCCTTAAATATTCTGAAAGGGCCTCCCAAGCCCTCTGCAATTAGCATAATGAAGGGCAAGGACTTACGGTGCATGAGAGCACTATCATCATCACCACCGCCATCCTGATTTGGAAATGGATTTCCAAAGTAGCTATTCCTCGTGGTTACTGGGTCTAAGTCCTGGAGCTAATTGGCATGATAGCGTAATGGTTAACATAACACTATCACAGTGCCAGCTACAAGATCAAATTTCAATTCCCACTGCTGTTTTTGTGCATTCTCCCCATGACCAAGTGGGTTTCTTCGGGGTGCTCTGGTTTCCAAAGATGTACGAGTTAGGGTTAGTGGGTTACGGGCATGTGATGTTGGCGCCAGAAGCATTGCGACACTTTTTAGTTGCCCAGCACAATCCTTGATGAATTGAATTGACCCACGCACGACAAATTTCACCATGTGTTTCAATGTACATGTAACAAATAAAGCTGATCGTTAGAACTCCCAGCAATACTGTGGGAGAAGCATTACCAGAAGGGCTGCAAAGATTCACCACCGTCTTCTCAAGAACAGCTAGGGGTGGCCAATAAATGTTTGCCTTGCCACTGAGCCCCCAAAGTTGAACAACAAAATAAGCTTGTTCACCAAGTTTCCTCTTGGTTTCTGTATCTCCAGATCAACTCCAACTGCAATTCTTGTCCAAGCTACCAGTCTGGTAAGTTCAAGTTCAAGTTTATTGTCATTTAACCAGACGCATGAGGAACAACGTTCCTCTGGACCCACACCACTGTACATATAACTCACACACAAAGTAATATTACCACAAATAAATTAACAAATAATAAGGTGCATTGACGACACTTGCTGAAATATGTGGTGAGATCTGGCAGGTGGCAGGGAGTTCAGTAGTCTCACAGCCTGGGGGAAGAAGATGCTTCCCATCTTAACAGTCCTTGTCCTCATGCTATGGTATCTCCGGCCTGATGGTGGGGGCTTAAGGAGATTGTTGGATGGATGGGAAGGATCATTGAAAATGCTAAGGGCCCTGTATGTGCGGCGCTCCTGATAAATATCTCTGGTGGGTGGAAGAGAAACCTCTCAGCAGGCTTCGCAGTCCTTTGTAGAGACTTGAGGTCAGGTGCCTTGTAATCCTGTACCAGAGGATGAAGCAGCTGGTCAGGATACTCCCGATGGTGTTCCTGCAAAAATTGGTTGGAATGGTGGTGGAGCAGTTCCTCGATCAGCTTACTCTCCTCAGGAAGTGAAGACATGGTCAGGAGGTTCCGTTGGTATGCAGACCAAACATCAGAAAGGGTAAGTAATATGATAATGACTTGAACATGGAACAGTTGTCTGTACCAGGCGGGTGGTTAGAGTATCTCAGAAACTGCAGATCTCCTGGGTTATTCATGCACAACAGTCTATAGGTCAAGGGTTCCCAACTTGGATTCCTCAGACCCCTTGGCTAATGGTCAGAGCCCATGGCTTTAAAACGGTTGGGAACCCTGCTTCAGAGAATGATACAAAAAACAAAAAAACATCTAGTGAGCTGCAGTTCTGTGAGAGAAAAGACATTGTTAATGAGAGAGGTCAGAGGAGACTAGCCAGATTGGTTTGAGCTGACAGAAGGGCGACAGTAACTCAGATGACCACATGTTACAACAGTGGTGTGCAGAAAAGCATCTCTGAACTCACAACACATCAAACCTGGAAGTGGATGGGCTACAGCAGCAGAAGACCACGAACGTACACTCAGTGGCCACTTTATTAGGAACAGGAGGTACCTAATGAAGTGGCCACTGTGCGTAGATCAGAGAAATCAGTCATGGAGGAATGTGTTGAATGTGGCACTGAATACAAAGCAAGATAAAAGAACAGTAACTTGAAAAGGAAATTAAAAACTTGTGTATTTTTTTAAAGAAATTGAGTTGATATGTAGACGTCTGTATTTTGAAAAGAGGCTTACTTGTTCCAAAACTATGCATTCGGAAATGGAATAGATGGAATATCAATCATGGACGTAATCTAGCAGGGGAATTTCAGTATACATTCTAAAAGCTTTTTCCTTCTCTGTCTCATTCATGCTTTATTACCAAATATTTTACTGCTTGAACTTTAAAGACCTTAGAAGCTCCTTCAATATAAAATACAGAACAAAATTTAACTGCTGTATCAGTCATCTGCATTGTTCTTGTCACAATGCAATCAGCAAAGTATATCATAATGTTTTATAACAAGAATAGGTAAACAATATTAATAGGAGTCCCCCAGTGTTTTCTCAATCGCCTAATGGGAAAATGGACCATCGGGCACGATATTGACCAGGTCAGGATCAAGTATAAGGTTTGGATTGCCACTCAGGTGTCATTATCAGGCTGCTACACAGTGGAAATAGTTTCTCCTTTGAACCGTGATCCAGAAAACTGTGCTGATGTTGCACCTTTGATCAACTTTGGCTCAATGAAAGACCAATAGATGTACTCCCTTTCATTTGAAGCTAGTAATATTAACATTTTATACAGAGACAATATTAATAAATGACAAGGTCACCTGAACTTTTCAGTAAAAGATCAAAAGATTTTATTCCTGCTGCTCCAAAGGTTGATATGCACTCAGTGGCCACTTTATTAGGTACACTTGCTCATTAACGCAAATATCTAATCGTTCAATCGTGTGGCAGCAACTCAATGCATAAAAGCATGCAGACATGGTCTTGAGGTTCAGTTGTTGTTCAGACCAAATATCAGAATGGGAAGAAATGTGACCTAAGTGACTTTTATCGTGGAATGTTTGTTGGTGCCAGACAGGGTGGCTTGAGTATCTCAGAAACTGTCGATCACCTGGGATTTTCACACACAACTGTCTAGAGTTTACAAAGAATGGTGTGGGAAACAAAAAAAAAAAAAACATCCAGTGAGCAGCAGTTCTTTGGGTGAAAATGCCTTGTTAGTGAGAGATGTCAGAGGAGAATGGCCAGACTGGTTCAAACTGACTTGAAGGTGAAATTAACTGAAGCAACCTGTGGTGAACTACATATACCTGTCTGGACATGCCCCCTGCTGACTGCTCCTGTGGCTCCTCCCACAGACCCCTGTATAAAGGTGATGGAGGTCTGAGCCCGGCCTCTCAGTCTCCAGGATGTAGTATAGTGGTCACTCACTCAGAGTGAGTTATTGATGGTGCATCACCACCACACATCACAACAGTGGTTATCAGTACAGAAGACCTCTGATCAACCAGCTCATAAAGTGGATTGGCTACAGTAGCAGACGACCATACCTGATTCCACTGAGTCTATGACATGAAACATTTATTCTTCTATTTAAATATTTGCATTTCCCCAAATAGTTTTTCACTAAATTATTCCTTGTTTTTAAAACAATTGATAACGGGCTTACTCAGCAATATTTGTTTCTTTACCTAATCATATTTTATCTGTCACAGTGTAGGACAAACTAAGAAAGAAAGATGTTCCCTCCCCTCACTTTTTATTCTGGCATCTTCCCCCTTCCTTTTCCATCCTGAAGAAAGGTCTCAGCCCGAAAATGACAACTGTTTATTCATTTCCTTTGTTGCTGCCTTACCTGATGCGTTCTTCCAGCATTTTGTGTGTGCTTCTTTGGATTTCCAGCATCTGCAGACTTTCTCATGTTTAAAGAAAGAAGTTGTTCCTGTAGAGCAGGATTCCCCACCTGGGTCCACGGACCCCTTGTTTAATGGTTGGTACTGGTCCATGGTCATGGTCTCGAGTCAAACTGCACAGAAAGGGTCACTTCAGCTCCTCATGTCCATGCCGGGCTTTTTTGCCAACCTACATTAATGTCATTTGCTCACATTAGCATCATACCCTTCTATACCTTGCCTAGTTAACTGTCTGTCTAAAAACCTCTTAAACATATTCATGGTATTATTCCACCACCTCTCCCAGTGAATACCAGATGTCAGCTACTCTCTATGTTAAAAAACATTCACTCCTCATATCCCCTTTTAAATTCCTACTTCTCACACTAAAGTTGATTCCCCCCCCCCCCCCCCCCAGGTTTTGAAACCTATGTTGACTATCTACCCTGTCTATGCCCATTTAATCTCATAACTTGCTCTTAGGTTCACACCTCAGCCTTCTCTGCTCCAGGGAGAAGAAGCCCAGCAGATCCTATCTCTCCCCATAATTCATCCTCCAGTCCAGACGACAACTGGGTGATTCTCCTCTGCACTCTCTCCAGCACAATCACATCCTTCCTGTAAAGTTCTTCCTCACCCTTTCGGAAAGGCAAACTAAAACTAGAATGCTGCATCATAGAAACAATGTATGTTGGTTATTGATTATGCACCACTGCTTCCTGCACGGGGGCCAGGCAATCTACTCCCAAACTCTTTCCCTTTAGCAGTCCTTTCTCAAGAAAGAAGCTGATTATCTCGAAAATAATAATTTATAGATTCCTTTTTGCTAATGACTTCTGACAGAAAATTGTCTTTCCTCATCCCTGTCCGTGTCAAGAAAATTTCTCAAACCCCCTTAGTTCTGACCTCTTATTACCATAACACTGATCAACTAAAACTATCTATCAGATTATTATAAACCTTTCTTAATCCTGGAGATAGGAAGAGGAGAGAGGCATTTGGTTCCTTGGTCTTATTTCCACCGTTAAGTTGAATCTTGGCTGATTGTAGCTCTATTTTTACACCTTGGATACTGGAGTAGGAGCAAATCCTCGACTTCTTGGAGTATTGTAATATTCATGATATTTTGACATTGGTCATTTTAACATAATCAATTATCTTCAATCTATTATAGTGATAATGGTAGCTGAGTGACAGACACAAAAGGCCAGAGGGACTCAGCAAGTCAGGCAGCTTCTATGGAGGGGAGTAACTAATTGACGCTTCTTCAGGACTCAGTCTGAAACATTGACTCTTTATTCTTCTCCATAGAAGCTGCCTGACCTGCTAAGTTCCTCCAGAATTTTAGGAGTGTTGCTCAAGATTTCCAGCTTCTGTAGAATCTCTTGTGCTTATGATAATGGTGGTTAGGAAGGCCAGCATTTATTGCCCATCCTTACTTGCTCTAGGACTGTGTGACTATTTAGCTGCAGTCATGAGTCACTTTGGAACCATGTTTAGTCCAGATTGAGCCATGGGCTTAAAACAAAAAAAAAGTGCTAGAGACACTCAACAGGTATCCATGGAAAGAGAAACATGTAGCATCTCATTTTCAGGATCCTTTATCATTTTTGATTATCATTCAGTAGATTATCTTTCCTGAAGGAATGAACTACATTGGCTTTTAATGACAATCCAGTATGGTCGATATTCATCATTACTGAGACTAGCCTCTTAAATCCTGAGTACACCAATAACAGAACGTTCGTTCTCCAGTTGCAGTAGTGAACTTTGAACTTGTGTCTCTGAGCTGCTAATCCGTGCCTTTGCATGCGGGTAACATAACCACTTCCACAGACTAGTTATCTATTAATTGTAGTCACATTGACCATTGGATGAGTCAGTTTCTGAAAGAATTAATTTTACTCCCAGTGCCAAATGACATTGCACATAAACCCTGATTATAAAAGTGAGTCCTGGTCCAACTTCTCAATTTTTAATAAGTGCTGGATTGGTACATTAATTTCCCATTACACACATCACACTAACATAGTCCCAAAATTTAACTACGTGGTATCTGTAACAACTTAGTGATTGTAATTGAAATGTAAATTAATTTCTTTGATGAAGAAACAAAACAATTTTTTGGTATTTGGCTTCACTCCTGGATGTTTAGTCCTACACAAAAATAATTCATTCAGAAACTACCTCTGCCACTGGTCAGTATAATTACAATTAACAGATAACTAGTCTGTGGAAGTGGTTATTCTCATTATTGGTTTTAAAAACTGTGAAATTCCACTTTTTTATTTGCTTTTTTGTTCATTTCATTTCTTGTTCTGACGCTGATTAGATTCATATTCTTCCTCCTTGTCTCTCAGTTCAGTTTATAGCCGTTCTTAAATATCATCGGTTAAGGAGCAATACTAAGAACCCAGGTGCTTGTCCTCACCGTAATGTTATAGATCCGCGCTTCCAGCGGGTTCTGATCCAAAAAGTCTGACTGAGCAGAACAATGGTAGAAAAGCCAGATTCAACCTGAAATTTACCTATTCCCAAATTTGCACATTGGATAGAAAAGCCGATGATATACATTTAAACCTCCTGCTGTTGCACTGTCTGTGCAAAATCCCGAATTTGATTTACTTTTCATTTTATTATCGTATTCATGCAAAACGTGTATTCATATGAGTTGTATAGCAAGCGTTACTCGCCTTCAAGAAGGGACAATACCGTTTATCCAGAAACTAGTTCATATCATTGCTGTGGTAAACCTGCTAGAATATATTAAATTATCTTTTTATTTGTGAAAGAGAAGGCCTGAGCATTATCTCTGGGTTACAAGAGATCAGCAAGTACATTTGGTATAAATGTGCTATATTCTAAATTACTGAGAAAATACCAAGCTTGACTGTCAAGATTTAAATTAATTGTTCTTTATCAATTAAATTGGGAATTTTTCTTTCAGGTTAAGATTTGTTATAACCAATTTTCACCCCAATGCAAATGAGAGCCAACCTATTTTAAATAGGATATTAAGAATGTTCTATGTACTTGGCTTCTCTCTAAATGGCATTCCACATTAGAGCAGTCTGTGTCACACTACTGTGTGCAGAATTATAAGGTGCTTCATAACTGTAAATGAAGCAATTTCATTGGACAATTGCTTCATGATAATTTATAATGTATAATAAAAGCACTTTATCATTCTGCAGCCTATCTTGAAAATTCAAGTCGCTGTTTGAATAGCCTACAACCGCTTAGGCTGTTGCCCGTTGTGACACATCTTTTTAATGTCACACACAGGTAAGTGTACACAGGTGGTTAGTAATGTGAAAGTGTCAATGTTCTATGATCATTTTATCATCCTCCTCTGGTCTCAAATTTCCAATTACTTATTTCTGGCAGCAAATGAATGACACTACCTGAATAAAAGAACAAAAAAAAATGTCTGGTGCTTTATTCAGACCTACTTTAACATATTCCTTTGGTTTCAGTAGCTTTCCACCCTGTATGAAAGCCTGTAAAACCAGGCACAGTCTGCTTCCGGCTGCTTAGCAAATGGGGACAAGCAATAGCCTTCGAAAAACGGAGAGCTGCAGATGTTGAACACCTGACGTAAAACGTCGGAAGCACTCAGCGGGTCAGGCGGCATCTGAGGAAAGAAAAACAATTAGCTATTCAGAGTCCAGGGTCCTTCTTCAGAACTGGGAAAGGGAGAAAATGAGTTAGAAGCTGAAAAGACAGGGTAGGAAAAGACTGTAGAGAGGGAAAAGCTTTAACTACCACATGTAAAGCAACTCAACTATGAGGTTTCTAATTAAAGTGAAGTTTACCTCACAGAACATTGAGTAAGACAGGAAAGACAAAGACTTATTCACCTTTGCTATTGCTTTTATTTTTAAAGGAACCTGGTTATTAATTCTCTAAAATCTAGCACAAGCAGACAAATAACAGGCAGTAAAAGTAGTGGATATGAATGTGGTGAACTACATATACCTGTCTGGACACACCCCCTCCCACTGATTGTGGCTCCTCCCACAGACCCTGGTATAAAGGCAATTGAGGCCTGAGCCCGGCCCTCAGTCTCCAGGATGTAGTATGGTGGTCAACTACTGCTTGTTCTTTCTTCCAGTCAATAAAAGCCGATATCTCGCCTTCACATCTCAGAGAGAGTTATTGATGGTGCATCAATGGCCCATTATGGTTAAACCTTCCCCACCACTAAGCACGTATACAGGGAGCACTGTCGCAGGAAAGCAGCATCCATCATCAAGGACCCCCACCATCCAGGCCTTGCTCTCTTCCTGCTGCTGCCATCAGGAAGAAGGTACAGGAGCCTCAGGGCCCGCACCACCAGGTTCAAGAACAGTTATTGCCCCTCAGCCATCAGGCTTTTGAACCAGTGAGGATAACTTCACTCACCCCATCACTGAACTGGAATCATTTTTAAGGACTCTTCCTCTCATGTTCTCAATATTTATTACATATTTATTTATTATTATTGTATTTTTATTTTTTCTATGATCAGGCTCAGAAAAACCTGAGACACGGACATAGCCAAGCACACTCATTTCTCAATTGCTAAAAACCTTTGGACAAGTCTACTGGTGTTTAGTATTCTGGTTTCTGAAGATTTACATAAATATTGTTGTGTAGTCCTAATTGCTTATGCTATTACGTAGTGACTTTGGGATGATACCAGTTATTATTATGATTATTATTCATCTCTTTTGGTATTTGCACATTGGTTGTTGTCTGTCCTGTTGGGTTTGGTCTTTCATTAATTCTATTGTGTTTCTTGTATTTACTGTGATTGCTCATTAAAGAAATTAAAGATTAGCTTTGTTTGTTACGTGCATCAAAACATGATTTGTGTCAAACCAAATCGGCAAGGATTGTGCTGGAGGCAGCCTGCAAGTGTCGTCACACTTCCTGTGCTAACGTAGCACATCCAAAACTTACCAAGATCAACCATAGGTCTTTGGACTGCGGGAGGAAACCAGAGCACCCGGAGGAAACCCACACGGTCAGAGGGAGAACGTACAAACTCCTTCCAGACACAGTCATAGGAATCGAATGAATGCTGGCACTGTAAAGCAATTGCACTAGCTGCTACGCTAACACACCACCCTAACTGGATTCAGAATTGCCTTGCCTATAGACAACAGAGGGGAGTCAATGGGTCTTCTTCTGGCTGGAGGTCCATGACTAGTGATGTTTTACAAGGACTCGCACTGGAACCTTTGCTGTTTGTAATAGATCAAAGACCCAACTTCTATCTTCTATGGGCAAGTCAATTCAGACTCCAAATGGCCAGCTTGTCATCAGAGTATAAGAGGAGGGAGATTATTGTACGATGTATAGTTCAGAGCCAGAATCCTGTGTGCATTTCTGGTTGGCACACTGTGGAAAGAGTACAGTCACATTGGATGCAAATGGTGCAGAGGAAATTCATTAGCACCTTGTCTCAGATGAGGTGTTTCATTGATGAGGAGAGACTGGACCCGGTGTCCTCGGAGCAGAGGTGGTGACTGGGTACCTGAGAGGGGTATACAAAATGATGAGGAGCAATGAGAGCATGGAACTTTTCCCTGTTTCGGGAGTAGCTAAAACCAGAGGGTGCAGAGTTAGGGTAAGGAATTTAGAGGGGATGTAAGAAAGAACCTTTTCACCCAGAAGATAATGATTACAAAAGTATCTGATGAGGTTGAGAAGCAGATCTGCAAAGCCAAGTAATATCACTGGTTAGAGAAATACAGTAGATCAAGATGAAGTGCGCAGAGCAAAAGACACTCTGAACCCGGGACCAGAGGATGGCTTGGGTCAAAGCAGGACGAGACAGGATCTCTTTGAGCAGTATGAGAGAAACAGTTCAAGGACTTTTTAAGGCAACTGCTACATCTGTAGAAGAGTCCACAAACAATGTGAGAAACAACAGACTCAGCACAAGTCCGGCGGTGAGGTGAGTGATATTGATTAAAGTCAATGCAGACAAAGGGTTTGGCAAAGGTCTGACCGTTGACGAAGCTCGTGCTATTTACAGGACTGCTGAATGGACTGAATCAAGTGCAGACTGGGTTTTATGCTTTAAGGGAAAATGACATCAATAAGTAGAGGCATTTTCAAAGTTCTGAGTCGTCTCTGGATTAAGCTACATCGAGCACATCATATTAATATCAGTCCAATATAATGGTGCCAGAAAGCAATAAGGCAGACTGAAAACAGATCCTCAACGCTGGTGCCCTGCAAGGCTGCGTCCTCAGCTCCCCATACACTTATGACTGTGTGGGAAAATTTTGCTCTAATCCCATTTACTAGTTTGCAGATGACACCATCATATTGGGCCATGACAACAACCACTTCCTCAATGTCAGCAAGACAAAAGAGCTGGTCATTGACTTCAGGAAGCAGAGCAAAATACATAGCCTTGTCTGTATCAATGGTTCTGAGGTAGAGATAGAGTCATAGAATACTACAGCACAGAAACAGTCCATTCTGGCCATCTACTCCATGTCAAACTATCTATTAGCCTAGTCCCATCAACCTCTACCTGGACTAGAGACCCCACCCCCCATACCCTTCCCATCCATATAGCTATCCAAATTTCACTAAAATGTTGAAATCAACCAGCATCCACCACTTACACTGTCAGCTCGTTCCACACTTTCACTACCCTTTGAGTGAAGAAATTTCCCCTCATGTTCCCGTTAAACATCTTACCTTTCACCTTTAACCAATGACTTCTAGTTCTAGTCTCACCAAACCTCAGCGGAAAAAACCTGGTTATATTTACCCTATCTAAACCCCTCATAATATTGTATATGTCTCTCTAATCCCCCCTCATTCTCCTATGCTCTAGGGAATAAGGTCCTAACCTATTCAACATTTCCCTATATTTCAGTTCTTCAAGCCCATGAAATATCCTTGTGAATTTTCTCTGCACTGTTTCAATCTTATTGATATCTTCCCTGTAGGGAGATGATCAGAACTGCATACAGTACTCGAAATTAGGCCTCGCCAACATCTTATACAACTTCAGCATAACTTCCCAACTCCTGTACTCAACACTTTGACTTATGAAGGCCAAAGTGCCAAAATTTCTCTTTATGACCCCATCTACCTGTATCGCCACTTTCCGGGAATTATGTATCTATATTCCCTGATCCCTGTTCTACCACATTCCTCAGTGCTCTAATGCACAGAATCAGAATCAGGTTTATTATCGCCAGCATGTGTTATGAAATTTGTTCACTTAGCAGCAGTTCAATGCAATACATAATCTAGAAGAAGAAGAAAATAAATAAATAAATAACAGTATACCTATATTGAATAGATTAAAAAATAGTGCAGAAAAAAGAAATAATATATATTTAAAAAGTATGATAGTGTTCACGGGTTCAATATCAATTTAGGAATCGGATGGCAGAGGGGAAGAAGCTGTTCCTGAATCGCTGAGTGTGTGCCTTCAGGCTTCTGTACCTCTACCTGATGGTGACAGTGAGAAAAGGACATGCCCTGGGTGCTGGAGGTCCTTAATAATGGACGCTGCCTTTCTGAAACACCGCTCCCTGAAGATGTCCTAAGTATTTTGCAGGCTAGTACCCAAGATGGAGCCGACTAAAGTTACAACCTTCTGCAGCTTCTTTTGGTCCTGTGCAGTAGCCCCTCTATACCAGACAGTGATGCAGCCTGTGAGAATGCTCTCCACAGTATATCTATAGAAGTTTTTGAGTGTATTTGTTGACATACCAAATCTCTTCAAACCCAATGAAGTATAGTCACTGTCTTGCCTTCTTTATAACTGTGTTGATATATTGGGACCAGGTTAGATCCTCAGAGATCTTGACACCCAGGAACTTGAAACTGCTCACTCTCTCCACTTCAGATCCCTCTATGAGGATTGGTATGTTTTCCTTCATCTTACCCTTGCTGAGTCCACAATCAGCGCTCCACTAGTTGGCATATCTTGCTCCTATATGCCCTCTAATTTCTACCATCTGAGATTCTATCAACAATGATTGTATCTACAGCAAATTTATAGATGGTATTTGAGCTATGCCTGGCAACACAGTCATGGGTATAGAGAGAGTAGAGCAGTGGGCTAAGCACACACCCCTGAGGTACGCCAGTGTTGATCGTCAGCGAGATATTATCACCAATCCACACAGATTGTGGTCTTCCTGTTAGGAAGTCAAGGATCTAATTGCAGTGGGAGGTACAGAGGCCCAGATTCTGCAACTTCTCAATCAGGATTGTGGGAATGATGGTGCTAACTGCTGAGCTATAGTCGATGAACAGCATCCTGACGTAGGTGTTTGTGTTGTCCAGGTGGTCTAAGGCCATGTGAAGAGCCATTGAGATTGTACCTGCCGTTGACCTACTGTGGTGATAGGCAAATTGCAATGGGTCCAGGTCCTTGCTGAGGCAGGAGTTCAGTCTAGTCATGACCAACCTCTCAAAGTATTTCATCACTGTCGATGTGTGTGCTACCGGGCGATAGTCAATAAGGCAGCTCACATTATTCATTTTAAGCACTGGTATAACTGTTGCCTTTTTGAAGCAAGTGGGAACTTCCACCCATAGCAGTGAAAGGTTGAAAATGTCCTTGAATACTCCCACTAGTTGGTTGGCACAGGTTTTCAGAGTCTTACCAGCTACTCTATCCGGGCCTTCCACCTTGCGAGGGTTCACTCTCTTTAAAGACAGCCTAACATCGGCCTCTGAGACAGACATCACAGGGTCACTGGGTGCAGCAGGGAGCTTCACAGCTGTAGTTATATTCTCCCTTTCAAAGCGGGCATAGAAGGCGTTGAGTTCATTGCCATTCATGCTATTGGGTTTCGCTTTGTAGGAAGTAATGTCTTGCAAACCATGCCAGAGTTGTCGTACACCTGATGTTGTCTCCAACCTTGTTCAAAATTGTCTCTTCACCCTTGCAGTATCCCTCGGCAAATCATACCTGGTTTCCTGGTACAGACCTGCGTCGCCAGACTTAAATGCCACAGATCTAGTCTTTAGCAGACGATGTGCCTACTGGTTCATCCATGAGTAAGACCTACCCAGTTTGTCCTCCCAAAGTACAACACCCCACATTTGTCTGCATTAAATTCCATCTGCCCTTTTCCCAACATTTTAAATATCTCTGCAAGTTTTGCTAGCATTCCTCACCGTCTACTACACCCCCAATCGGTGTCATCCGCAAATACATTATCATCGGTCATCCGCAAATGCGTTATCATCGGTCATCCGCAAATACGTTATCATCGGTCATCCGCAAATGCGTTATCATCTAGATCATTGATATAGATAACAAACAAAGGACCCAGTCACGGCTGCGCACCACCATTCACTGGCCTCCAGTCAGAGTGGCAACCACCTACTACCTCTCTCTGGCTTCTCGTACAAAGCCAATGTCTAATCCAGTTTACTACCTTATCTTGAATGCCGGGTGACTAAACGTTCTTGACCAACTTCCCATGCAGGACCTTGTCAAAGGCCTTGCTAAAGGTCATGCCTTCATCATCTTTCCTGATAACTTTCACATAAAAACCCCTATACAGTATAAGACACAACTTTCCACACACAAAACCATGTTGACTATCCCTACTCAGTCCCTGTCTATCCAAATACTTATATATCCGGTCTCTCAGAACACATTCCAATAACTAACCCACTACCAATGTTAGGCTCACCAACGTATAATTTCCCAGTTTATTTCTAGAGCTATTCTTAAACAATAGAACAACACTAGTTATCCTCCAATACTCTGGCACCTTACATGTTGCTAAGGCCATTTTAAATCTCTCTGCTCGGACTCCTGTGCTAGTCTCCCATGAAGTCCAAGGGAACACCTTGTCATGAGGCAAATTAGGGGGATTTATCCACCCTAATTTGCCTCAAAACAGCAAATGCCTCCACCTCTGTGATCTGTAATCAATCCGTGACCTCGCTGCTGCTTTGCCTCAGTTCTGTACACTCCGTGTCTGTCTCCTGAGTAAATATAGATGCAAAAAATACTTTTAAGATCTCCCCACTAAAAAATGCTGGAGGAACTCAACAGGCCAGGCAGCATCAATGGAAAAGAGTACAGTCGACGTTTTGGGCCGAGACCCTTCATCAAAACTGGAGAAGAAAAGATGAAGAATTAGAGAAAGAAGGTGGGGAGAAGGAAGGAAGAAATACAAGGTGACAGGTGAAATCATGACAGGTGAAGTAAAGAGCTGAGAAGTTAATTGGTTAAAGAGATACAGGGCTGGAGAAGGGGGAATCTAATAGGAAGACAGAAGGCCATGGAGGAAAGGAAAGGGGGAGGAGCACCAGAGGGAGGTGAAGGGTGGGCAAGGAGATAAGGTGAGAGAGGGAAAGAGGGATGGGGAATGGTGAAAGGGGAGGGGCATTTCCAGAAGTTCAAGAAATCGATGTTCATGCCATCAGGTTGCAAGCTACCCAGTCAGAGTATAAGGTTTTGCTCCTCCAACACTTTACTCCAACAACTTCCCAGCAAAAGCAAAAGCTTGGAAACACACAACATCAAGCACAGCTTCAATCCTATAAGACCCGTGAATGGACCTCTTGTATGATAAAGATGGACTCTTGATCTCTCAAATTACCTCATGTTGGCCCTTATTTGTCTACCTGCACCACACTTTCTCTGTAACTGGCCCACTACATTCTGAATTCTGATAGTGTTTTCCTTTGTACCAGCTCTATGTAGTGTACTTCAGCATGGAATAATCAGAATGGCACGCAGACAGAGCTTTTCACTGTATCTTAATACATGTAATAATAATAGAACTATTATATTCATATTAGAGTTGTAACCCTTGGAGTTATTTCAAAAGTGGAAAGCAGGATGAGATAAATTTCAAAAGAGACAGTAGCAAAGAGGAAAAGTTTTGATAAAAGATTAAATATTAAGTCTATGTATTTCTCTCCCCACAGATTCTGAATTGTTGAGAATATCCAGCTGTTTTTTTTTATTTCTGTCAGGTTTAGAACATCTGCAATAGTTTGCTTTTGAAAGAGGAAAGGTGCACATCTACACTGGGTCATTCTGAGAATATGGATTCAAAGTGGTTGAAAGCACATGATGGGAAAGCTTATTTAATAATAAACAGCTGAAGCAGAGATAGTTGCAACCGAGTACCTGACATTACTTAATAACGTACCAAATACAGTGTCTAGTAGGAATTATTAGTCAACGTGGACAGCTCAATGTAGTTAATGACGCCAAGAAAATGGTGATCCAAAATATCAGCAAAACAAGGCGGGACGAATGGCCTGTTCAGTGCTGTACTGTGCCATGTTCTATAATACATATTAAGGTCTTCAGGTCATGAAGAGAAACCGTATGAAGGAAGGATCGAACTATCTGTGAAACTGAATGTACAACCGGGAGGAACAATCCACTGGAATTACTAGTGCTTTAGAGTGGACACTTCACAGGTGTGAAGTACTGTGAATAGTTCAGTGAATGAAGATTGAATGAGTTCATAATTGTTTGAATTTACAAATCTATATTAAAGTCAATAGTTATCCACTGTAAAAATTCAAATGCATAAATAGTTTAAAATTTTGTGCTTTGCCATATGTGGAGATGCTTGTATGAATGGTATCATGTGCTATGACTCTTAATATTTTTAAATGTATAGACAACCCAGCTTTACTTGAGGGTTATTGCCTTCAATAAATGCTGTGAGTCTGCGAATCTCTGAGTCCGCTGGGGAAGTCAAAGGCTCAATGTCTGTGAGTCCGAGTCCACTGTCAAATGTCCTGTGGCTGGAGAACTGTGTGTGCGTGTGGGTGGGAGGGAGGAACCGGGCTTGTTTTGTTGCCTGTTGTGCTCTGTGTTTTCCTACCGAGTGTCGCAGGTAGGCTATGTTGGTGCCAGAATATAGATAGATAGATAGATAGATACTTTATTCATCCCCATGGGGAAATTCAACTTTTTTTCCAATGTCCCATACACTTGTAGCAAAACTAATTACATACAATACTTAACTCAGTAAAAAAAAATATGATATGCATCTAAATCACTATCTCAAAAAGCATTAATAATAGCTTTTAAAAAGTTCTTAAGTCCTGGCGGTTGAATTGTAAAGCCTAATGGCATTGGGGAGTATTGACCTCTTCATCCTGTCTGAGGAGCATTGCATCGATAGTAACCTGTCGCTGAAACTGCTTCTCTGTCTCTGGATGGTGCTATGTAGAGGATGTTCAGAGTTTTCCATAATTGACCGTAGCCTGCTCAGCACCCTTCGCTCAGCTACCAATGTTAAACTCTCCAGTACTTTGCCCACGACAGAGCCCGCCTTCCTTACCAGCTTATTAAGACGTGAGGCATCCCTCTTCTTAATGCTTCCTCCCCAACACGCCACCACAAAGAAGAGGGCGCTCTCCACAACTGACCTATAGAACATCTTCAGCATCTCACTACAGACATTGAATGATGCCAACCTTCTTAGGAAGTACAGTCGACTCTGTGCCTTCCTGCACAAGGCATCTGTGTTGGCAGTCCAGTCTAGCTTCTCGTCTAACTGTACTCCCAGATACTTGTAGGTCTTAACCTGCTCCACACATTCTCCAAGAATATGCGGCAACTCTTACAGGCTGCCCCAGCACACCCTTAGCTGTGTTGGTTGTTAACACAAACAATGCATTTCATTGTGTGTTTCGATGTACACATGATAAATAAACTTGAGTCTTAAATCTTAATAGACGTTTTGTTTGATTATGTGCTTACTCAGACACTATGCACCCTAGGAGGTCATATAGCCAATCACATACTGTGGCTGTTGTGTTTAGCATTTACAAAATGCCCTGCATAGAACACCGCACAAGCTCTTGGATTTGGGGCTACTAGCAAGGGAAATACAGCAGGCATAAACAAAATTACCCTCCAAATCACACAGCGTTCTGCCTTGAAAACATGTTGCTGGTTCTGTATCTGGAACTCTCCACAGAACGACACTGACCTTCACCACAAGGACTACAACAATTTAGGAAGCGGGCTCGTCACCACCTCAGAGGCAATTAAAAGTGGGTAAGGCTATCCATACCCATAACCCGTAAAGTAATAGTATTAAATATATGGTAGTGGTTTGCTGCTGGTAATAGTGACCCATCCATTGTTATATAACTTTCAGTGGTTTTAAGAGGAAGTTTTGAGTGACCAACTGTGTTTAATTTAGGAAATCCCAAAGAGTTTAAAACACAGATCAAAGTTCTAAGTAAATTTATCACAAAGTATGTATACGTCACCAAATGCTACCTTGAGATTCATTTTCTTGCAGGAGTTCAGAGTAGAACAAAGAAATGCAATGAAAAGACTGACAGGCAAAATCAATGAGCAAATGAAGACCAGTGTGCAGGTACAGTAATGATAGATAGATACATACATCTAGTGAGGCTTTATGAGTAGAACTGAGGAATAAGAAAGGTATGGCCATGTCATTGGGATTATATTACAGATCATCCAACAGCTGATGGGATTTAGAGAAGCAAATTTGTAAAGAATCACAGACAGTTGCAAGAAACATAATGTTGTGATAGTAGGTGATTGTAACTTACTGCATATTGACTGCGACTCCCATACTGTAAAAGGACTAGATGGAAAAGAGTTTGTCAAATGTGTTCAGGAAAGTTTCCTTAATCAGTACCAGCTACAGAGTGTGTGATACTAGATCTCCTCTTAGGGAATGAGACAGGGCAAGTGACAGAAATTTGTGTAGAGGAACACTTTGCATCCAGTAACCATAATGCCATTAGCTTCAAGGTAATTTTGGAAAAGGATAGGTCTGGTCCTCGGACTGAGATCCTAAGTTGGAGAAAGGTCAATTTTGATGGCATCAGAAAGGATTTGTCAAGGATAGGTTGTTTTCTGACAAAGCTGTACTTGGTTAGTGGGAGGCCTTCAAAAGTGAAATTTTGAGAGTACAGAACTTGTATGTACCTATCAGAATAAAAAGCAAGGATAACCGGTTTAGGGAACCTTGGTTTTTGAGAGATATTGAGGCCCTGGTTAAGGAAAAAAAGGAGGTGCATAGCAAGTGTAAGCAGGTAAGAACAAACAAGTTACTTGAGGAGTAGAAGAAATGTGAGACAACACTTAAGAAGGAAATCAGGAAGGCTAAAAGAAGACATGAGGTTGCTCTAGCAGACAGGGTGAAGGAGATTGCTAAGGGCTTCAACAGATATATTAAGATCAAAGTGATAGCAAGGGACAAAATTGGTTCTCTGGAAGATCAGAATAGTAATATATGCATGGAGCCAAAGAGATGGGGGAGATCTTAAGTTGATATTTTGCATCTATATTTACTCAGAAGACAGACACAAAGTCTATAGAAACGAGGCAAAGCAGGAGTGAGGTTATAGACCTTATACAGATTATACAGGAGGAGGTATTTGCTGTCTTGAGGCAAATTAGGGTGGATAAATCCCCAGGGCCTGATAAAGTGTTTCCTCAGATCCTGTGGGAGGCAAGTGCAGAAATTGCCAGGGCCCTGTCAGAGGTATTTGAAATATCCTTAGCCGCAGATGAGATGCCGGAGGTTTGGAGAATAGCTAATGATGTTCCTTTGTGTAAGAAAGGCTCTAAGAATAAACCAGGAAATTATAGACTGGTGAGTCTGGTATCAGTAGTGGGAAAGTTATTGGAAGGTATTCTAAGGGACTGGATATACAAGTATTTAAACAGTCAGGAACTGATTAAGGGTAGTCAACCCCTGGCTCTGTACATGATAGATCATGTCTAAACAATCCTGTAGAGTTTTTTGAGGAAGTTACCAGAAAAGTTGAGGAAGACAAGTCATTGGATGTTGTCTACATGGACTTTAGCAAGGTCTTTGACAAGGTCCTGCATAGGAAGTTGGTCAAGAAGGTTCAGTCACTCGGCATTCAAAATGAGGTAGTAAATTGAATTAGACATTGGTTTTGTGGGAGAAGCCAAAGAGTGGTAGTATATAGTTGCTTCTCTGTCTGGAGGCCTGTGACTAGTGGTGTGCTGCAGGAATCAGTGCTAGATCTGTTGTTGTTTGTCTATATCAACAATCTGGATTAGCAAATTTGCAGGTGACATCAAGGTTGGGGATGTAGTGGACAGCGAAGAAGACTATCAAAACTTGTGGTGGAATCTGTACCAACTAGATAAATGGACTGAAAAATAGCAGATGGAACTTAATGTGGACGAATGTGAGGTTTTGCACTTTGGGAGGACCAACCAGGGTAGGTCTTACACAGTGAGCGTTAGGGCACTTTGGAGTGTGGTAGAACAGAGAGATTTGAATTACAGATCCATAATTCCTTGAAAGTGACAGCACAGGTAGATAGAATCATGAAGAAAGCTTTTGGCAGATTGGCCTTCATAAATCAATGTATTGAGTACAGGAGTTGGGATCATATGTTGAAATTGTATACCATGTAGGTAAAGCCTAATATGGAAAATTGTGTGCAGATTTGCTCACCTACCTACAGGAAAGCTGTAACTAAGATTGAAAGAATGCAGAGAAAATTTACAGGGATGTTGCTGGGACTTAAGACCTGAGTTATAGGGAAAGGTTGAATAGGTTAGGACTTTATTTCCTAGAACATAGAAGCCTGAGTGGAGATTTGATAGAGGTATACAAAATTATGAGCAGTATAGATGGGGTAAATGCAAACAGACTTTTTCCATTGAGGTCATGTGCTAAGGGTGAAAGGTGAAATGTTAAGGGGAACATGATGTGGAAATTCTGCTCTCAGAGAGTGTAGACGAGCTGCCAGCGTAAGTGGTGGATACGGATTCAATTTCAACATTTGGGAGAAATTTGAATAGGTACATGGATGGGAGGAGTGTGGAGGTCTATGCTTCAGGCATAGGTTTGGCATGGACCAGATTGGCCAAAAGGCCTGTTTCTGTGCTGTAGTGTTCTATGGCAAAGAAAGCATGTGAACTGAAATTCTGGAATTCTTCAAGCAGCACAAAATAAACACTATATTATTCTGAAGCAGTTTAAAAACTAATTACCTCATCTAGCAAAATTTTAAATAATCTTTCAATTGGTCAGTTTATTTGTGTGATATTATAATATGTTACATGACTATCAATACAGCTTAATCCACCTGGCCATGGGAAAATTCAGACCTTCCATCTAGGAGTCAGTATTTGTATCTGAATGATATACATTGACCAATGACCACAAGGCGGCATAATCTGGCCATTGTTCTGCACCACGTAATAGTGCATAACATTATTAATTTATTCACTGTCAACTGATTAATGAATACTAATTGCACTTTGTAAATGACTCCGTCTCCTCAGAGAGGCCCTGTCTTTCCTCGCAAATGGCTGCCATTAGTGACGTCATCTGAAGAGAAGGCAAGAGATTCCATAGGTACAATTTGATACCCAGCCAAACCCCATCCACTACCTCCCCCTACCTTTCCGTTGATGTTCTTTGTGAGTTCAATTACTTCCAATTTAACATGGGAAATGTCGTCAGCAAGGGCCCTGGGCCTTTGCTATTAACTCCACGCTCTTCCCTGCACAACACCTCTGGATGAAACAAAATCTTTGAAAACTGGGCAGCCTGTTCAAACCCAGACTAGCTTCTCTGACTGAAAATGCTCAAATAGGGAGTTCATACTGATGAAACAAAATCCAAAAAAGGGATTCACTAGCTGCCATAAGGTATCTGCGGCTACCTTATTCCTTCCTCGTCCGAGAATCTTAGCCAGGCCTGTACTACAATCCTTTTACTTCCTAGGATCATCCCGACAACATATTCCTTACTCCATAAAAAATCAAGAGCTCTCTTTCCAATATCCTCCCCTGCAACAAATCTGACTTCACCATCATTCTTCCCTTGCTGACATATATGGGTTCAGGTCACCCAACAGCTCAGATTCACAAGTTCTTCCTTCTTCACCCCATTCCTCCGTACCATGGGATTCATCATTAACTCTGTGGCCATCTACTGTAAAATCTCTACATTGCCAAAACTCTGCCTCTTTCAATCACTTTGTTCTGAAACTGGTGGCTCTCACTTCAGCCAATGTGGTCCCTCCCTCTGAAACTCTCTTCCCAAAGCTTTTAGCCTCTCTCTCCTCTTTGAAACACACTCAATAGAGCTTTTGCTAACCTCCCCTTGTATCTCTTCCATGGACATATGTTTGATTTTACCCCTCTGTGAGTACATTACTTTAAGGCAATTACTGCCTACGAATACAAGTTACTATCAATATTTATTTCAAGCTATTGTTTGGTGATTTAACAGAATCCTATCATATTATTGGATGCTTTTTGTTCATTTTCGTCCACCCAAGTTACTTGGCAATTTGCGTTCTGAAAAGCGAAAGGAACTCATTTGTCAATGTTGGTCTGTACTGACTACTAAATATTGAAAGACGGGAGCCCAATGGTGATTCCCCCATTAAGAGTGGGTAAAATTAACTTGCTGGCTTATCTTTATAATGTGTGTCTGTATTCATCAAAAGGATGTACTCAGCAAGGTCCTTAACTGATGGGTGTAGTTTCATACTTCATCTGCATCTGGAAGGCTGGAGTCATGTCCCTTTGAGCAGCCAACAGTACGTTAAACCTGCTGCTCGAGCTTTCTTCCTTATGACACTACAGCCCTGGCAGGGCGAGGGGCTGGGGGCGGAGCTGGGAATTATATTAATACCTCAATTAATTGCTCAAGTGCACTTAATTTTCTGCTCACTGTTTGAAACCAATCCTTTCTAGAGTATTTTAAATTGATGATAGGAAGGTGGTTCCACCAATTAGAGCCAGTGTGTGTAATGTTGTGCTATCAATTAATGGGCACATCTTAGCTCCATCTGCATGTAGAGAACTGGTCAGAGGCTGGTACTTCCTTGCAGGGAAACTTGTCCCTGGACAGTCTCTGCAGATAAAAGGAATAGTGTCAAGAGAAACAGGAGAATGTACAGTCAGTGGCCACTTTATTAGGTACAGGAGTGGAACCCGGTGTGGTCTGCTGCTTCTGTAACTCATCCACTTCAAGGTTCGACATGTCGTGCATTAGAGAAGCTCTTCTGCATGCCACCATTGTAACGTGTGGTTATTTGAGTTGCCGTCGCCTTCCCATCAGCTTGAACCAGTTCGGTCATTCTCCTCTGACCCTGCTCATCCATGAGGCATTTTCACCCCTAGAACCACAGCTCACTGGATTTTATTTTTTGTTTTTCACACCATTCTCTGTAAACTCGAGAGGCTGGTGTGTGTGAAAATCCTAGAGATCACAGTTTCTGAAATACTCAAACCACCCTGTCTGGCACCAACAATCATTCCACAGTCAAAGTCACTGAGATCACATTTCTTCCCCATTCTGATGTTTGGTCTGAATAATAAATTATGCTATTGACTATATCCACATGCTTTTATGCATTGTGTTGCTGACAAATGATTGACTGATTAGATATCTGCATTAATGTATGTGTGCTTAATTAAGTAGCTACTGAGCCAATGAACCCTTCAGTTCATCTGAAGAGAGTTTTAAAAGCAAATGAAAATAACAACTTTAATCCAATTTACTGAGGTTGCATCAATGGGGTGAAGGAAGCTCGGATATTGGCAGAAGTTCTGTATGGAACAGCTACCCATTGCTCTGTAGTATTCAGGCTTTCTTCCACATCTGTGTCTGCTTATTTCAAGACAGAAGTAGGAAACATAATGGAGGAGAGATGTAGGCACAGCTGGTCCTCTCTTCCTGCACTGGGCTGAGATGAGCAGATACAATTCAGTTCTGATCTCTTTGCTTTGCAGCAGCCATGGCTCACTCACAGGTAACAATCCCATTCATCTATATGGTGTTACAGTCACCAGTGAGATGTTACAAAACAAAGGGCTTAACCCAAATCTATGTTGCCTTTTTAAGCTTTAAATTTACAACGGCTTAATATATTTTATATCAAATTTATTATATTTGATTTCTAGTTTTAAATATTTTAAGTACATTGAATGAAGGAAGTCAATTAACAAAAGTGAACTGTGCCTTAAATTTAAAGTCACAGAGTCATTACGTTGTACAGCATAGAGCATAAAAACAAGCCCCTCAGCCCAACTCATCCATGCCATCTGTGATGCCTATCTATATATACTTCATTTGGCCCATATCCCCCTATTCCTTTCCTGGCCATGTACCTGCTTTGTAAATGCTGTGATTGTAGTTGCCTCTGCCACCTCTTCTGGCAGCTTGTTCCACATACCCACCACCCCCCATATGAATCTACCCCTTGGACTTGTTTTAAATGTTTCCCTCTTACCTTAACCCCATGTTCTCTAGTTTTAAACCCCACTACCCTTGGAAAAAGAACGTGAATCTCTATCCTTTTGATGTCTCCCATATTTTTATGAGTCTCTATAACGTCACTCCTCAGCCTCCTGCATTCCAATGAGAACAATCTTGACCCACTCCACTTTGCCTACCACAAAAGCGGGTCAATAGAGAATGCTATCTCCCTGGCCCTACACTCATGCCTGGAGTAACTGGACAGTAAAGACACCTATTCCTTCAATCCTATTACTCATCACTAAACTCTGGAACCTCAGAGTCAACACCCCGTCTCTAAGTAGATCCTTGACTTCCTGACAAACAGATCACAATCAGTAATGACGGGCAGCAACACTCCCTCCCCAAATACTCTAAACACTGATTGCATCCTTAGCCCCCTACTTTATTCCCGGTACACAATTTTGTAGCATCTGCAAACTTGTAGATGGAGTTAGAGTGTAAGACATAAGAACAGAATTAGGCAATTCAGCCCAACGAGTCTGTGCTGCCATTCCATCATGGCTGATTTGTTATCCCTCTCAACCTCTTGTATGATAAGATGGACTCTTGACCTCACAATCTACTTTATTATGATCTTGCTTTTAATTGTTTACATGGACTGCACTTTTTTGGTTGCTTTACACATTATTCTGCATTGTTATTGTTTAACTTATTCTGGCTCGACATACTGTGTAATGATTTGACCTGAATAAACAGTATGCCAGACAAGCTTTTCACTTGGTCCATGTGATGACAATAAATCATTACCAGTACCAGCCCCAGATTATCCAATCTTATCTTGGAACTAAAGCCCTCCACTCCAGGCTACACTCTGGTGAATCTCTTCTGCCCTCTTTCCAGAACCACCACATCCTGGTGACCAGAATGCACATAATATTTCAAGTGCAACCTAATGAACATGTTGTACAAGAGAGTCCCAACTCTTAACTCAGTTTCCCTGTGTATGAAGGCAAGCAAGCTAAATGTCTTTTTCACTACCCTATCCATCCATCAACACCTTCAGGGAGTTATGAACTCACATCTCTCCGAACGTTAACACTTCTAAAAGTTCCTGTTGTTTACTATATTCATTACTTCACACTTGCCTGGATTAAATTCCTTCTGCCATTCCTTGTTCAACTTTCCAGTTGATTTACATTCCTCTGTACTATAAGGCAACTAACTACAACTCCACCATTCTTTGTGGTGTCAGCAAACTTTAAGCCACAGACATTATCATCTAAGTCGTTTATATGCTATATATGGCAAAGGTCCCAGCACCACACACAAGATGCTGGAGGAATGCAGCAGGCCAGACAGAATCTATGGAAAAGAGTAAACAGTCCACATTTCGGGATGAAGCCTTTCATCGAGATTCATGAATGAAGGGTCTCGGCTCAAAATGTTAACTGTTAACTTTTTGACAGACAGACAGATGTACTTTATTGATCCCGAGGGAAATTGAGTTTCATTACAGCTGCACCAACCAAGAATAGTGAAGAAATATAGCAATCTAAAACCATAAATAATTAAATAATAATAAGTTAATCATGCCAAGTGGAAATAAATCCAGGACCAGCCTATTGGCTCAGGGTGTCTGACACTCCAAGGGAGGAGTTTTAAAGTTTGATGGCCACAGGTAGGAATGACTTCTTATGATGCTGCCTGATCTGCTGAGTTCCTCCAGAATGCTGTGTGTTGCTTGGATTTCCAGCATCTGCAGATTTTCTCATTTGCAGAAGGTCCCAGCACCAATCCCTATGGTTCACCACTGGCTGTGGACTGCCTGTCAGTAAATAACCATCCATCACTACTCACTGACTAATAACACCAAGTCAATTAAGGGTCCAATCTGTCCAGAATCATAATCAAGCTTAATATCACTGATATATGTCATGAAATCTGTTGATTTATGGCCACAGTACAGAATAATACATTAAAAACACTATAAATTTCAAGAGAACCTAAATGCATAAATCCCTCCAATTTTTCAAAGCAATAAGAGTTCTTATTGCAGAAACTGAATTCCAGCTAATAGTCATTGGCCTGTTATCATTTTATCATAATCCTTTGCAGTTTCTTGTGCTCCAGCAACTGAGATTCAATCCTTTCCTCCTCTACCCTGAACATAAGGGAACAGGAACTGTCTTATCTCCTCCACTGTTCCGGTTAACCCTCAATTCTCCATAACCCTCCATGATGGAGAATTCCAGTGATCCACTATCCTCTGTGAGAAAAAGTTACTGTACATTTCCGTTTTAAATGTCTGTGCTCTAATATTATAACAATACCTCCTTGTTTGAGATTCTCCCAATAGCAGAAAAACCTCAATATTGATCCTGTCATTCTCTCTATTGATACTGTATGTTTCAGAGACTTTTTTCCCCAGGCGAGAAATAGCTAATACAAGGGAGCATAGTTTGAAAGCAACTGGATGAAATTATAGGGGATATGTTTGAGTTGCGGAGAAATTACTTTAGTCAGAGGGTGGTAAATCTGTGGAATTTGTTGCCACGAGCGGCTGTGAAGGCCAAGTCACTGGGTGCATTCAAGGCAGAGATAGATAGGTTCTTGATAAGCCAGAACCTCAAAAGGTATGGGGAGAAGGCAGGGGAGTGGGGCTATCTGGAAAAATTGGATCGGCCTATGATTGAATGGTGGAGCAGACTCAATGGGTTGAATGGCCTACTTCTGCTCTTATATCTTATGGTCTTATGTCAGAGTTAAGTCTTTTACACAGAGTGGAGGGTATGTAGAATGCTCTGCCAGAGATAGTAGTAGAGATAGATACATTAGGGACATTCCTGAAACTCTTAGATAAGCAGACAGATGAAAGAAAACTGGAGGGCTACCTGAGAGAAAAGGGTTAGGTTAAAAGGATAGCACAACATTGAGAGCCAAAGGGCCTGTACTGCACTATGTTTTATGTTTCAATAAGATCACCCCACGTTCTTCTAAATATCTTATGATAGGATAACAACCTCCTCCCAGGAATTAACCTACTGAATTGTTTTTGGACTGCCTCCAATGCTAATATCCCCTTTCTTAAGTAAGAGGACCAAAACTCTGTACATGACTCAAGTTGTGACCTTGCCAGTACCCTGTACGTACGTAATAATGCTGCAGCTCTCTCGCAATAAAGGCCAATATGCACAAGAGCACCTGAATCCCTCTGTATTATTTGTTCATCTGTGATGTTTCTCTGTTTACATAAATCTGTCTTCAGGTTCCTCTTACCAAAGTGCTAAACCTCAAACATTTCCACCTTAAACTTAATTTGCCAAGTGTTTGCCTATTAATTCAACCTATCCACATCCAGTGCAGAGTCTTGATATCCTTATTGCAATATGCCCTTCCATATATTTTCATGTCAGTAGTGAACTTGTAAATCTTATATTATGCCCCCTCTTCCATAATCATTAACATAAATGGTAGATACGTAACTGAGGGCCAAGACTTGACCCTTGGGACATTCCTTTGGTTAAATTCCTCCATCTTGAAAAAGACCTGTTTAGTCTCAGTGGAAAGCAGTCTTCAATCCATGCTGAGACTCTTTCCTTCATATCATGAGCTCTTAGTTGGGTTGTATTGTCAAATGTCTTCTGTAAAGTAGCATACGCTATACCTGCAGGGTCCCCTCTGTCAACCTTGCTTGTTACCTCCTCATAGCAAATTTATTATGTGTAACTTACCTTTCATGATATGCCTTTACACATGTTCCGTCTGAATGTATGGATTTCTTCTGGCTCCTCTGGTTTCCTCTTACTCTGGTTGGAGGAGGTTAATGGACTACTATAAACCAGAAATGTAGACTTGTGGGTGGTAGTAGTATCAGGGTAGAGCTGGTATACATGCAGGATAAAATAGGCTGCAGGTACAGGAGCTGGGTGAGGGTATGAGATTGATGGGAATGCTCTAAGAGCCAACATATCACGAAGGGTTGAATGAGCTCCTTCAAAGTCATAAAAATTAGAAATGAGAAATAATTAATTTCTTCTTCCAGCTGGATTGATTCACACCTCTTGACTCTAATCCTAAATATAAAACAATTCTGTTGATACTCTTTGTGCACAGAGATATTTCATCAGTAGGTAAAAATTACATCTTATTAACTGGGATTGTGCATTGATTCTGATTTTAGCCCTGTGTACTTCACTGAACTTTTAAAAAATATATATATTGAATGTTATTCCTCATGAAATGGAGCCAATACTTTGAAAAGCTGTAAAGTGACGGGTTAAAATGCTGAGGACCTCTGGTTGGTTACTTGGCTGTTTTTCTACATGTAGGATTTGGAGAAACAGAATAATGAGTCAAAGCAGACCAAAAGTAAAGCAGGGGCAAAATGATGAAATGCTGCTGTAGAAAGGAAGAGCTAGACATAATCAGGAAGCCTCTAAACTGCAGACAAGTACACAAATGAGAATGCAAATTGGTTACAAAGATAAAGAAACCTGGAGGAAGAATGCCCATAAGAGGGATTGTAATATCAGAAGGTAAACAACCACAAAATGTTATGGAAGCTGGATCTATAGTTTGTAGAAGATAGAAAGCATTAGTGTGATGTACCTTCAATTCAACATTTTAGAGGATTAAATAGGTAAATCTGAGCACATGCATTGTGGCAATAAATGAAGTGCCAAGACATGAGCGAGTAGCCTGATTACCAGCTGGTTCGTCAGATTCACTCTCCATCCAGTGGGCTGTCAATTAATATTGAACAGATTTAATTCAGTAGAGAGAATGAAATGTGTTTTTGTGCTTTATTAAAAAAAAGTTACTATTAACAACTCATTGGGGGACGTGTAGCAGCATTGTTGGATCAGTTCCTAGTGTGGTGTAAATACTGGGCTCACTTCCTGAAGGTTTTCTCTTACAGCTTAGGGGTAACATTGTACAAGGCTTGGTGTCTTGTGTATTATTTAACAAATACAATATGTGTGCTTATCTACCAGTTTAGTTTCTTTTTTTAAAAATTGCATTTATTAGGAAATGCCCCGTGTGTATACCTCCCCAGGGCTACATGGTTAGTGTAGCTGTGCTGAGAAGGGGTCAGGATTTATGGAACTGGCTGGCGGACCGGCATCATTAATATTTCCATCCCCTTTACCGCATCAGTGCCATACTCTAAGCTGAATGCTAATTTCCTTGTTAAGAATCCTCCCTTGTGGACAGGAACTGAAAGAGCTTTAAATCACAGATGTAGGGTATCAAATGCAATAATGCTCTTCCAATAGTCCTCTGAAGCCTCAATTAATTAACCCTTGGGCTAAGCAGGCAGGTACATGGCTGTGGCCACAGGCGGTGGATGGATGAGATTTAAATGTGCATCTCATTTCCACTTACGGAACATGCCGGGTTCTCTCTCTCCCGGAGTCATTTTATACACTCGCCTCATTTGCTACCTCCTTTAATCCGTGTAATTCCACCTGAGATCTGTCCAAAAATTAAAAGGAAATCGTGGCCCATTGGCACTATTGAAAATGAAATACGTTAAACCATTTCTTTGTTGACACGCTCTCCCCCGGTGGTATCTGATTGTACTCTGGGAATGGATACAGACTCGCCTTTAATAGGTAGGCAGTTGTCATAAGGTAATGTTTCAATAGAGATTATCTGCAGTCCTTCACTTAAATCCACCCTGTTTAAGATTAGAACTACTGAAAGCAGGTCAAGAAACCCAAGGGTTGGATGATTGACTTGTCTGTACAATCTGAAAGGACGAGTAAGGGGGGTGGGGGGTAGTAAAGCGGCGCCTCTCTTTACACTTACACGTGCCACTCTGACTATTTTATTCATTATATAACGTGTAAATTAGACTCGAGTGATGCTGCCAATTGTAATTTATTGTTGCGTTGGAAGTAAGTCATTAAAATGCGCCTTTCAGACAAAATAGATGGGTGTAGATTTTACTGCTGTTTGTAACACGAGGATACATTTTGTGTTTCAATAAATGATGTCGTATATCATTGGAGTGTTTAGTAACTGCTTTCTTTCGCTCGCAGCCAGGAGGTGAAATAAAAATTACAATTAAGCGATCAGCAACTACCTTGTACTAACTCCCGGACGCAAGTGGCTATGCTGTTTCCCGGAATTATTGTTTATTTCAGTAACAAGGGACGAGGACATTATTTCTGGATTTATCTCGCTGGGGTAATTTTTCAGGAAACTGCCTCGCCGTTAATGGGTCTCACTCAGCTTCCTGCGAAGCACATGCATTACCGATGATAATGACCTTAAATTGAGGCAATAAAATCGCTTTTGAATTTTTTTTTATTACGGAGACATTTTACTTGGCTATAATCCGGGTTTATTCTACCCTACTGCACAACCGCTTTATCCACGGAACTTCCCACCCCTCCAACCTTGGTGTACCACTCACTACCCTGTGTAGTCCTGCTTAAAGGCACCGAAACTGAAATATGCAACATCTTCAATAGAAACGCCCGATACTGTAACTCTCTTGGCAGCGGACCATTCTGAGCAGATTTACATCACCCACCTCCAAGTAAAGGTGCACTTTACAACTCTTCTGATTGTTGTCACTTGCGCCACTTAATGAATGTTTATGGAATCGTTTACCCTCATTGTTATCATCCGTGGGGTCCGCTATTGATTTGCCGATTATAAACGACCTACCGGCAACATGATGACTTTACTTGCTTCAGCAAGGTTGAGAAAGTGCCATACATTTTGTATGAATTATTTAATCCCCAAATAATTCAAAAAATACGACCGGGGCTTTGTTCTTATGTGTTTATCACCCCCCCCAACCCCCACCACCACCCTTTTGCTTCATTCATTTGTTGCCGCCCTACCTTTCTCTCTCGTCCATTTTTGCACCCATTCTTTTTCGCGTGGTCGCTGGCTACAACTATAGAGTTTTTACATGTGGTCTTTAAATGTATACTTCTCCAACAAAAGTTGTTGTGTTTCTGACCTTATTTGTTGATTATATGTGCGCCGCTAGGTTTCTATGTACACCTCATTTCCCCCAACACCTCTGGGAACGGTGTACGCTGATCATATTGATATAAAACAAATCCTCTAAATGTGGGTGAGCATTTTTTCCTCTCTGTCAGGTGTTAGGAAAATGGCTTCACTAATCATTAAGCATATAAGGTTGATTTACGCCCGGGTTTGCACATTGCCTGTTATTAGGGAGATGCTGGTAAGTGCATTAGATGTCTAAGTGTTGACGATGAAGCAAATAGGCGTTTTATTTATCGCAGTGCCGCGGGCCTCTAAGCGGAAGAGCGCTTCTCTAAATTGAAATATAGCTGAGTTTACACTCCTGATTAAGGCTTCAAGCGCACAGCCCAAGGCTATCATCAAGCAAACTCCATCGCTTGCTGGCACCTAATTGTTACTGGATTAATGTGCAAACAGGCCTGGCATCGACAGCGGCAAGCAACGGCGTGTCTGTAGGAGCAGCTGGTGGCCGCTGTCCGCTTCGCGGTGGCTAGACAGAGGAAGGAATGACCTGACAGTTCGGCCGGACCGGTCAAAAGGTTAACTTTTCTCCAAGCCTGAAATAAAGACAGGAGGAATTCTAACCCCATAATCAGGAGACGTTCTGCGACTGTTTACCAGCTGATCATTTGCCCGCTAGAGGGGTGATGCGATCAGAGCCATTAGCACACGAACAGGCAACTGTTCTTTGCCGATTGGAAAGTCCAGACACAATCAGGTGAGGGGAAGGAATGGTTTGACGTTTCGAGGAGGAGAGCGCAAAGGGCGGGCAGAGAAGGTGATTAAGCCAGGTGGGAGTAGAGGTAGATAAGAAGGGGAAAACATGGCAGGGGATGGTGATGGGGAGTTTCTGAAGGTAGAAGCAAGGGCTGGGTGCTGATTAGAGGAACCACTTGTGCTGGACGGGTCGTAATAGAGCTAGGTGAAAGAGGACTGGTGAGAAGCTGGAATCCGACGGGGAGGGGATAGAACACGTTCCTACACCTCCTCCCTCACCACCATCCAGTGACCAAAACAGCCCTTCCATGAGGGCAAAGACGGCTGGCATCACAGCAAGTAAGAGAGTTCCTAGTGGAGCAGCTGGTGGTTGTAGTGGTAGGATAGAGGATGGAGAAGCCTGACAGGTCCAAGGTTGAGCCGGACTAGTCAAGGGGTTAATCCTAAGCATGCACATCCTTTATCCTGGCCATCTGCGTTCAGTGCTCTCAACATAGCCACCAGTTTGCAGAGCACCCATATTCTGTCTGCAGCTTCCTTTCCCAAAGCTGGCCTGACTGAATGTAAACCAGGGAAGGAGTGGGAAGAGTTTGCCTGGATGGTATATAACCCAGTGGCATGCATGTTGAACTTTGTAACTTCAGGTAACCCTTACCTCTGTTTCATTCCAACCCACTATTTTCCTTCTAATCCACTTACGTCATCCCACCATATTTTTTCCATACCATCTCCACCTCCCCAACAGAATACCATCAGCCTATCACCTACTCACTTCTCTCACAGAGTTTCCTATCCCTAAGCAGAGCTGTTTATCACTCATCACCTCCCTTATTTATCAGAGTCCATCACATGCACTACTTGTGTCTTCACTCTCCCACCCTATCCCCTTCTGGCTCCATCTACACCTTCCTCTGTCTCCCAACTCTACCCCTCCCATCACCCTCACTCCACCTAGGTCAACCTTTCACCCTCTGGTCCCTGCTTCTCACCCCCTCCCCTCTTTATCCTCCCTCTACAATCTGTCCTGATATAGGGTCTCAGTCAGAACCACTGAGGTTGAGAGAGAAAATAAATCAGCCATGATCAAATAAATGGCAGAGTAGACTCAATGGACTGAATGGCCTAACTGATCTTATGTCTTATGGACTTGCACTTCTCCGCTACAGATGCTGCATAACCCACTATGTTCCTCCAACAGTTTGTATTTTGCTTCACATTCAAGCATCTTGGGGTGTTTCTAGTTCCCGTAATGATTCATGTAATTCTGACACAGAAGCAGAGCCTTTGGTCCAAAGTGCCCTTAGGGTTTATAATCCTTACTTGTGCATTGATATCTATTTTTCCCCTATCCTTTAAGCTACTTGTTAAATGTATTTATGGTCTTCATCACTAATCCTGAATTCCCAATGTAGTGTATTCAATATTTCAGTAGTACTTGAGTAATATTATAAATAAATTGTTAGATTAAGCATTCTTTGCATCTTTACTTAATTCATTATGGGTACCATTTAAGAAGTACGTGAATGGCATACATCATTATGCCACTACGTCATATACTATGTGAGCACCTCACTAAAGAAAAGGAAAGAAAAACTAGGTAGACAAATATTCTGGCTCTTCTGTTTTTCTTTCAAATAGTTTCTGGAGTTACAAAACATAACAGTGGTGATGGCAAAGTTTTAAAATGAACCTGAGGCAACTACAGACCTGTTGAAGTGCAGCAGGGAAGGGGGGGGGGGGGGGAGAGAGAGAGAGAGACTTTCAAGTTTTTAAAGTGTAGCACAGTTTTCACTGGAAATGGAGAAAGACATTCAAGTTTTTTTTTAAAGTGCCACATGCTTTTCTTTGGAAGGGAAGAGAGGAGTTCAAGTTTAAAAACAAGCACAGCACATTTTTTCAGTATGGGAGAGAGATGTTTTAAAATAGGCAGAAAATAGATGAAATTAACAAGACGTGAATATGCCATGGGTTTATAATCAGTGAGTACTGGATGATATTAATAAATGGGAAAAAAAGAATTGTCTATCCAAAAGATAGACACATTGAATTGCACAACAGATAACTAGATGATGTATACTGAACAAATTGAGCAGTAGTTTGAAGTAAATGAAATAGCCAATGTAAAACAGGTGCCAGTGTAGCTGAGTGCAAAAGGTGGAAAAACAGTTTGCATAGAAGTTTGACTGTTCCAATCAAACCCTCCAATACGAGCTTTACTGATATTGTGAATGTAATGCAGGAACATTTAGGAAATTAAAACATTGTAGATTTTTGAATGCTTTAGGTTTCATAAGTGGAAAAAGCAGCCAGAGGCGCGAATGAGTTGCAGTCAGGAATGAAAGTGAGCATGAACAAAATTGCCATGTCCAAACAGAAACCTGTAAGACAAGTACAAAGAGCATGTCAGGCAGACACAAATAACTGGCTTGCACAGGGAAGAGAAAAAGATAAAAAGTTAAGTTGCACTTTCAAAAAGAGCACTAATCTGCATGCTATTGATGAAAAATATGACAATGATGAGAGTAACACAGGTTTGGGGAGGCTTGTGATTTACAATGTGTAAACTAACAAGGCAAGGAAATGGCTTACTCCAGAAATGAACAGCAAATTAATAAAACTGGAATTGGACCCTGCCATTCCACTAAATGAGTTTGAATGGCATTTCAAAGGTACCGAACTGAAGCCTGCAGGTATCTAACTAACAACCTATGGAGGGTGAAGGAATTCTTTCCAAGTTAAAGTGGAGCCCATGGGCAATGCCAGTGGTCCCAGCAGCTAAGAAGGATGGCTCTGTCAGGATTTGTGGTGATTTTAAGGTCATTGTCAAGCCAGTACTAAAAGTAGATCAATACCCTCTGCCCAGGATAGAGGACATATTTGTAAAACTTTCTGGAGGACAACCCTTCAGCAAAGTGGATTTAGCTGAGACTATCTACAGATGGAGGTGGAAGAAGAGTCCAATGTGTTTCTCACCATAAACACTCTCAAAGGGCTTTATTGCTATGATGGGCTTATGTTTGGAGTAGGATCTGCACTAAACTGCACTCTGGCAGAAAGTTATTGACCAGGTGATGCAAGGCTGCCAAGACACTCGGTGTTGCCAGGATGACATCATTGTTACCATTCAGGATGATGAGGAACATCTCCAAAAATCGCAAAGCAGTGTTAAAAAGATTAGAAGGTTATGGGCTCAGTGAACAACACAACTGTTGTGCATTTAATATCACAGTAATATTTGAGTAATATTGTAAATATTGTTTTATTAAGCATTCTTTGTTGTTTACATAATTCTCTACGGGTTATATGTATAAGTATGTGAATGGCATACGTCATTATGCCACCATGCTGTAAATGCATGCCTCAATATGAATAAAAAATGAAGCCTACATAAGTTTTGCAGTTACAAATCATGAAAATGGTGATGAGGACATTTTAAACAAACTGAGGACTACCATCTAGCTGTTGAAACACAGCAAGATGTTCAAATTTTACAAAGCGTAGTGAGATGTTTGAGTTAAAATAAAAATACACCAAGTGCTTCTTCAGGAAGGGGCAGCGACAGACGAGTTTAAAAAAAAAGGCAGAAAATGGACAAAATTCATGGGTTCATAAACAGTGGGTACTGGGTGATAATAATCATAAATTTAAAAGAAACTGAAATGGCTGGCTACGTCGAAAAGATAGAAGCATGCAATTACACAAAAGATAACTGGCTAATGTATACTCAGTGAATTGAGCAGTATTTTAAAGCAAATGGAATAGGCAATGAAAAGTTAGTGCTTGTTTTGCTGAATGCATTGGGTGGAAAGGCATGGTTTGCTTAGGGGTTCAACTGCTCCAACCAAACCAACCGAAATGAACTTTGCTGATATCATGAAAACAATGCAGGAACATTTAACACCAAAAACATTTTTGATTGCAGAATGCCTTGGGTTTCATAAGCGGAATTAAAAGGAATAGGAGTCCATTTCAGCATACGAGGCTGAATTGAAGAGATTGACTGAGTATTATCATTTCAGTGATGGATTTAATGATGCACTGAGAGATCATTTGGTTTGTGGAATCTTGCAAGAAAGCATTTAAGAACAGGTCCTAACTGAAACACATTTAAAAGAGCAGTTGAAGTCCCTGTATTAATAGAAACAGCAATGAAAGATGCAGTTGAGTTATAGTCAGGAATGGAAGTGAGTGCAAACAAAATTGCAATGTCTAAACAGAAATCATCCTTGCTGAACAAATTGTGTTACATTGTGGAAGGGGATCACATACACCAGACCAATGCAGATTAAAGGTGGATCTTGCAGAAAATGCAAGGACACATACAAAGAGTTTGTTGGGCAGACAAAAATAAATGGACTGCATAGGTAAGAGAAAAAGATAAAAAGTCAAGTTGCAGTTTCAAGAGATCTCTAATCTGCATGCTGTTGATGAAAAATCTCATAATGATGAGAGTGATACAGGACAGAGCAGCCTTGAGATGTAAAATGTGGAAACTAACAATATGGATGTGTAGTGAATGGCAAATTAATTAAAATGGAATTGGACACTGGCTTGTCTGTTGCAGTCATTCCACAAAATGAATTTGAAAAACATTTCAAATATATTAATCTAATCCTGCAGATACCCAAATAAGATAATTCCTATGGGAATGACTTTTGTAACAGTGAAATACAACAACCAACAACCTACATTGGGCTTGTATGTGGTAAAAACAGAAAGTCTAGTATTGTGTGGTGATGCTTGGCTGAGACAACTACAACTTGATTTGAGATCCATCCACCATTTGCTTGCTACATTTCCTGAAAAAGAGTCAACTGAAAGTGAATTAAGAAAGGTGCTGGATGATGCCACAGATGTGTTCAAGGCTGGCATTGGAAAACTCAAATATGTCAAGGGTAAAGTAGTGTTAAATGAAAATACTGCATCTAAGTTTTGCAAAGCCCGTCTGGTTCCTTGTACCATCCGTGATAAAGTAGCCAGTGAGTTAGATTGCATGAAGGCTAAAGGAATTATTTCCAAATTTGAGTCGAGCCCATCGACAAAGTCAGCGGTCCCAGTAACCAAGAAGGATGGGTCTGTCAGGATCTGTGGTGATATTAAGGTCACCATCAACCCAGTACTGAAGATAGACTAACACACTTTGTCCAGGATAGGAGATATCTTTGCAAACCTTTCTGGAGGAAAACACTTCAGCAAAGTGGACTTAGCTGGGGCTTATCTACAGATGAAGATGGAAGAAGAATCCAAAGTGTTTCTCACCATAAGCACTGCAAAGGGCTTTATCACATTAATCAACTTACTTTGAAGTAGCATCTGCAACTGTACTCTGCAGAAAGTTGTGGACCACGTGTTGCAAGGCTGCCCAGGCACACGGTGTTACCTGGATGATATCATTATTACTCATAAGGATGACAAGGAACATCTCTAAAATCTCAGAGCCAGTGTTAAAAACATAAGAATATTATGGGCTCAGAGTATATTGCAACAAGCGTCAATTGTTTAAACCAAGTGTTACTTACTTTGGCCACACTATTGGCACACAAGCATTATACAAGTATGCTGAGAAAATTCAAGCAGTGATGAATGCCGGTTTACGATGGCACTACTGAAGTTGTACAATAGCTTCAGAAGGCAAGATATACAACTAAAACCATTACTAAAACACTTTCTCTGAAGTAAATTGTGGTCAACTATCACCACAAACAATGAAGAAGCAAATGGAGGCGAAGCTGATTTCAAGGATGAGACGTACTGGCGTATCGCAAAGCGGAAATGCAATGTTTTCAAGGCACGGTCGCAGAAGGAGTTGGTATTGATGTCACTGTTGGAGAGGAGTTGATGTGAATGAGTTTTGGTGCTGTCCACCTAACCTGACTGCGAGTTTGGATTGCTCCAAGCACCGAGCCGATTTGGTGAGATCGAGAACAGCTTTGTGCTGTGCGGCCTGGATGTGTCGCTGCACTGGGGCCTCAAGTCCTACAGTGAGGCAGCACCCAGTGCTTAGACAGTTTAAACGCCAGCCCAGTCAGCCTGGAAAGCCCGAGTGCAGAGGTGAAGGGCAGGCTGATTTTGCTTGCTTTTCTACGTTGTGCATTCCTCTCACTGCCAGTTTTGTGGCATTTTTACCCCATTAACGTGATGAGCTAAGATCAAGGCTTGGGTCTACTACTTTGGCTGCTCTGGGGAGGACTCCGTCTGTTCAGAGTGCAGTCTTTTGTTGGGAGGATAAATGTTTTTTTCCCTCTTTCTCTGCACAATGGTTATGTCTTTCTTTTTTTAATTGGGTTCTTCAGGTTTCTAGGTTTGTGGCTGCCTGTGAGCAAACAAATCTCAAGGTATATAATTTATACATTCTTTCATAACAAATGTTCTTCTATACTTGATATCTCAAGGCCAAAGGACATATCACAGTTGTAGTCTTTTTTTTTCTTTCCTTTCTTTTCTTTTTCCAATATTTTTATTACATTTCATATACACAAATACAGAATTCATAAGGATACTTCTTATTAATCAAAATAAGATAGCACAAAATGCACTATATATAAATCACATTGATACAATCATGGTATCCCATATTCATGATTATTCAAATAAAATAAATTGAATTATGAAATACAATAATAATATGGTTAATTATATTATTAAAAAAATCTATGCCCACTACCAAGGCAAAGCTGGTAGGTAAAAAAAAAACCAAGAGAAAAAAAGTGTACTTTACCATATAGTGTTTTATAATAATAGCCCAGATCTATATTTTAATAACAATAACAATTCAAAGATTTTAAAAATAGTTCAGAAAGGGTCCTCAAAGCATTTAAAAATCTTGGTTAGAATCAGAAACCGAACAACGAATCTTCTCTAAATTTAAACATGACATAACATCGCATAACCATTGAGCATGTGTAAGGGGGGGGGGGGGCAACCTCCTTCCATTTAAGTAAGATCACCCTCCTAGCCATAAGAGAAATAAAAGCCAGTACCCATAAATAAGAAGGCTCCAAAATTGTATCTCTTTCCTCAACAATACCAAATAAGGCAGTCAAAGGATTGGGCTTAAAATTAACTTTAAAAGGTACAGAAAAAGTTTGGAATGCATCTTTCCAATATTTTTCAAGGCTCAAACATGACCAAAACATATGAATTAATGAAGCCTCTCCATTATTACATCTGTCACAATAAGGAGATATATCTGCAAAAAAACGAGAGAGCTTGTCTTTAGACATATGAGCCCTATGTACCACTTTAAATTGTAGGAAGGAATGACGAGCACATAATGATGAAGAATTAGCCATTTTGAAAATAGCCCTTCAGGGCTCATCAGATAATGAAGTCCATAAATCCTTTTCCCAATCTTTTTTAATTTTGTCTAAAGGAGCCATTCTCAATCCAACAACAGACCATAAATATAAGGTATTGAGCCATTATCAAAAGGTTTCAAATTAAAAATTACATCTATTATGTTCTTATCTGGGCTGGTAGGAAATATGTGTAGCTTAGATCTTAAAAAATCACTAATCTGTAGATATCGAAAAAAGTGGGTATTTGGTAGGTTATATTTCACCGAGAGCTGCTCAGAAGAAGAAAGAGTCCCTCCAACAAATGGATCCTGAAATCGTTTAATGTCTAATCTATCCCATTCTCTAAAAAACAGATCGGTCATAGATGATTTTAAAAAAAATTAGAAAAAATAGGACTAGAGAGGGAAAACCTCAATAAACCAAAATGTTTTCTGAACTGTAGCCAAATCCTCAAAGTGTGTTTAACCACCAAACTGTCAGTTAATTTATTTAAAGATAAAGGAAGAGAGGATCCAAGAAGATTTGGCATTCATAGCAAAAGGATTTGAGTACAGGAGCAGGGAGGTTCTACTGCAGTTGTACAAGGCCTTGATGAGACCGCACCTAGAATATTGTGTGCAGTTTTGGTCCCCTAATCTGAGGAAAGACATTCTTGCCATAGAGGGAGTACAGAGAAGGTTCACCAGATTGATTCCTGGGATGGCAGAACTTTCATATGAAGAAAGACTGGATCGACTAGGCTTATACTCACGGGAATTTAGAAGATTGAGGGGGGATCTTATTGAAACGTATAAAATTCTAAAGGGATTGGACAGGCTAGATGCAGGAAGATTGTTTCCGATGTTGGGGAAGTCCAGAACGAGGGGGTCACAGTTTAAGGATAAAGGGGAAGCCTTTTAGGACCCAGATGAGGAAAAACTTCTTCACACAGAGAGTGGTGAATCTGTGGAATTCTCTGCCACAGGAAACAGTTGAGGCCGATTCATTGGCTATATCTAAGAGGAAGTTAGATGTGGCCCTTTTGGCTAAAGGGATCAGGGGGTATGGAGAGAAAGCAGGTACAGGGTTCTGAGTTGGATGATCAGCCATGATCATACTGAATGGCGGTGCAGGCTCGAAGGGTCGAATGGCCTACTCCTGCACCTATTTTCTATGTTTCTATGTTTCTAAGAGAAATAATAGAAAATTTCGTAACAGTTTTGGCTTCCAAAAAGACCCATATTGGACAATCCTCACAATTAATATAATATAACCAGAACATAAGATTTCATATGTTAATTGCCCAATAATATAACCTATAATTGGGTAGAGCAAGACCTCCATTCTTTTTTAGTTTTTTGAAGGTGGGCTTTATTTAATCGGAGTTTTCTGTTCTTCCATCTATATGAAGAAAGAATCAAAACTAAAGAGTCAAAAAAAAAGACTTTGGAATAAAAACAGGTACAGCTTGAAAAAGGTATATAAATTTAGGTTAAATATTCATTTTAATAGAATTGATTCGACCAATCAATGATAAAGAGAGAAGCAACCAATTAGAAAGCGTCTTTTTCACATAATTCATTAAGGTTAGAACATTTTCTTTGAATAGATCTTTATAATTCTTAGTGTTTCTAACACCCAAATATGTAAATTGTTCTCTTACAATTTTAAAAGGAAGGTTAATATAGGTTGGTATCAAATTATTTAAAGGAAACAATTCACTCTTCTGCAAATTCAATTTATATCCTGAAAATTGACTAAAATTAGTCAGTAAAAGAAACATAGAGGGTAAAGAAGTTGTAACATTAGATATAAAAAGCAATGGGTCATCAGCATAAAGCAAAACTTTATGAATAGTACCTTTCCTTAAGATACTGCTGATATCTTTAGACTCTCGAAAGGCAATTGCTAAAAGTTCTAATACCAAATCAAAAAGCAAAGGACTCAATGGACGTCCTTAAATGCTGGTGGAACGCAGCAGGCCAGACGGCATCTATAGGAAGAAGCACAGTTGACATTTCGGGCTGAGACCCTTCGTCAGGACTATCTGAAAGAAAAGATAGTAAGAGATTTGAAAGTGGGAGGGGGAGGGGGAGATCCAAAATGAAAGTAATTTAATCTAATGAATAAAATTGGGCCCAAAATTAAGGTTTTAAATAGGTAATTTCATTCAACTTGATCAAAGGCCTTCTCCGCATCCAGCGAAATCCTTAGATGGAAAATGCATAACACTTAACAGTCACCGTATATTAAAATGGGAATATCAATTTTTAATAAATCCTGTCTGATCATCAGATATTATAGAAAGTACAATATTTTCAAGTCTACGGGCCAGAACTTTAGATAGCATCTTAGCATCAACATTGAGTAAAGAGATTGGTCTATATGAAGAGCATTCAGTGGGATTTTTATTCTTTTTAAGAATAAGCAAAATGGAAGCTTCATAAAAAGACTGTGGCAACCTACCCACCTGGAAAGAATCAGTAAGGGTAGAACATACATAAGGTATAAGTAGTTGTTTTTTTAGGATTTGTCAATTGCTAAAACAACTTCCTGCCAAACTTGGCTACTGTGCTACACCCTTTGAACTCATTGCTACAGAACTAGAAGAAATGAAATGGACAAAGAGGTGTGAGGTGGCTTTCTAAAAGACAAAGGAAATGGTGACATCAGACATTGCACTCACACATTATAATCCACATCTTCCAGTGAAGCAGGCTCGTGACACTTCACCTTATGGTAAAGATGCTGTCGTGTCACATGTTATGAGTGATGGAAGTGAATTCCCCATGGACTTTGTATCATGTTCCCTTACCGCTGCAAATAAAAATTATGCTCAGATTGACAGAGAGGCCTTGAGTCCAGTTTAGCGTGTAAAACTTTTCAACCAGTACTGATATAGGAGCGAGTTTACCATCATTACTGATCATTAACTATTAGTGTCCATTTTCAACCCACAGAAGGGTGTTCCTCCAACAGCAGCAGCATGAATGCAGAGATGGGCTCTGTTTCTTGGAGGACACAACTACAAGATCGAATTCAAGAGGACAACTAATCATGGAAATGTTAATGGATTCTCTTGTCTACCCTTGGAAAAAGAAGTAGTTGAAAAATTGACAAAAGAGGATACTCCTCTTGATGTATTCTCTTTAATGCATATCAAAAGTATTCCTATTATGTCAGAGATGATCCAAAGGGAAACCAGAAAATATCCAACAATGCCTCAGGCCTTCTTGGCAAATCAAAATAGAAAACATAGAAACATAGAAAACCTACAGCACAATACAGGCCCTTCGGCCCACAAAGCTATGTCAAACACGTCCTTACCTTAGAAATTACCTAGGGTTACCCATAGCCCTCTATTTTTCTAAGCTCCATGTATCCATCCAGGAGTCTCTTAAAAGACCCTATCGTTTCCGCCTCCACCACCGCTGCCAGCAGCCCATTCCACGCACTCACCACTCTCTGTGTAAAAACTTACCCCTGACATCTCCTCTGTACCTATTTCCAAGCACCTTAAAACTGTGCCCTCTTGTGCTAGCCATTTCAGCCCTGGGAAAAAGCTTCTGACTATACACACGATCAATGCCCCTCGTCATTTTATATACCTCTATCAGGTCACCTCTCATCCTCTATCGCTCCAAGGAGAAAAGGCCGAGTTCGCTCAACCTATTCTCATAAGGCATGCTCCCCAATCCAGGCAGCATCCTTGTAAATCTCCTCTGCACCCTTTCTATGGTTTCCACATCCTTCCTGTAGTGAGGCGACCAGAACTGAGCACAGTACTCCAAGTGGGCTCTGACCAGGGTCCTATAGGGCTGCAACATTACCTCTTGGCATATTATGCCTCTCCAAATGTTCATAACTCCTGCCTCTCAGGATCTTCTCCATCAACTCACCAACCACTGAAATAAGACTCACTGGTCTATAATTTCCTAGGCTATCTCTACTCCCTTTCTTAAATAAGGGAACAACATCCGTAACCCTCCAATCCTCCGAAACCTCTCTCGTCCCCATTGATGATGCAAAGATCATCACCAGAGGCTCAGCAATCTCCTCCCTCACCTCCCACAGTAGCCTGGGGTACATCTCATCTGATCCCGGCGATTTATCCAACTTGATGCTTTCCAAAAGCTCCAGCACATCCTCTTCCTTAATATCTACATGCTCAAGCTTTTCAGTCCACTGTAAGTCATCCCCCCAATCGCCAAGATCCTTTTTCATAGTGAATACTGAAGCAAAGTATTCATTAAGTACCTCTGCTATCTCCTCTGGTTCCATACACAATTTTCCACTGTCACATTTGATTGGTCCTATTTTCTCATGTCTTATCTCTTGCTCTTCACATACTTGTAGAATGCCTTGGGGTTTTCCTTAACCCTGTCCGCTTATGTCTTCCCATGGCCCCTTCTGGCTCTCCTAATTTCATTGTTAAGCTCCTTCCTGCTAGCCTCATAATAGTCTAGATCTCTATTGTTACCTAGTTTTTTTGAACATATCATAAGCTCTTCTTTTCTTCTTGACTAGATTTACAACAGTCTTTGTACACCATGTTTCCTGTACCCTACCATCCTTTCCCTGTCTCAATGGAACATACCAATGCAAAATGCCACACAAATATCCCATGAACATTTGCCACATTTCTGCGGTACATTTCCCTGAGAACATCTGTTCCCAATTTATGCTTCTAAGTTCTTGCTTGATAGCCTCATATTTCCCCTTACTCCAATTAAACGCTTTCCTAACTTGTCTGTTCCTAAAGGAGATATAATTGTGATCACTATCTCCAAAATACTCTCCCACTGAGAGATCTGACATCTGACCAGGTTCATTTCCCAATACCAGATCAAGTACAGCCTCTCCTCTTGTAGGCTTATCTACATATGTGTCAAGAAACCTTCTTGAACACAGCTAACAAATGCCACCCCATCTAAACCCCTCGCTCTAGGGACATGCCAAGTGATATTTGGGAAATTAAAATCTCTCACCACAACAACCCAGTTATTATTATACCTTTCCAGAATCTGTCTCCCTATCTGCTCCTCGATTTCCTTGTTGTTATTGGGTAGCCTATAAAAAACACCCAGTAGGGTTATAGACCCCTTCCTGTTCCTAACTTTCACCCACAGAGACTCCCTCCATGACTTCCACAACCCCTCTATGACTTCCTCCTTTCCTGCAGCCGTGACACTATCTCTGATCGGCAGTGCCACAGCCCCCACCTCTTTTGCCTCCCTCCCTGTCCTTTCTGAAACTTCTAAAACCTGGCATTCGAAGTAACCATTCCTGCCCCTGAGCCATCCAAATCTCTGTAATGGCCACAACATCATAGGTCCAAGTACTGATCCACGCTCTAAGCTCATCCACTTTGTTCACAATACTCCTTGCATTAAAATAGACACATCTCAAACCATTGGTCTAAGCACATCTCTTCTCTATCACCTGCCTATCCTTCCTCTTGCACTGTCCCTTTTCTATCAACTGCCTGTCCTCCCTCTTGCAATAGCTGGAATGTTCTGCAGAAACTCCATTTTCGCCATTTTTACAAGTGCTGTATGAACTTGCCCTTGATAGAGATTGCCTTGTATCCAGACTGAGAGTTGTTGCATCATCCAAGCTTAGAGCTAAAGTGTTGACGGAGTAATCTAAACGTGGTCAAAATGAAGGTGTTGGCTCAAAACTTTCTCCAGTGGCCTAGGATACATCAGCAGATTGAGTAGCTCACCATGCATTGTTTGGGATGCCAGCACATCCAGAAGAAGCCAAGAGCAGCACCTCTCCATCCTTGGAAATGGCTTATATTGCCCCGGCAGATGATTCATGTGGACTCATGTGATTCATGGGCAGAAATCTCTTGGCAATAGCGGATGCAGATACAAAGTGGCCAGAAGTTTTCCCAATAGCCTCCACTACAGACTAACACACAGCTGATGTTTTGAGAAGTTTCTTCTCAACTGGTGTTCCAAAACACTTAGTCACAATGGACCAAAGTTTGATGTGGAACAGTTTCAGTCATCTCCTCAAACCCAGTCTCAGAAGGAGTATGCAGGATAAACAACCGAGACAAACATCCTCAAACAAGGAGGCTGATGTCTCACTCCTGGACAAGTAGACCTGGTGAGGAACTACAGAGGTGATCAAAAGTGAGTACTTGGAAAGATTAAGGACAGAACTAGACCACTATCCTGCATAGCGAGGATTGTGTGAGATGTCAACTGGAGACGACACATCAATCTTTTAAGGAGAGTAGGGTCAATTGTTAGAAAAGAAAAGTGGCCAGACCTATCAAAACCACTTCCTGCAGTCCAAGAATCAACTCCTACAACCACCACGGAGAAGGGCCTAGAGTCTGAGATTGTTTCACAGCCACAGATTTCACCTGCCAAGCCCCTTGTCAGGAAAGATGTTATCCCACAAGAGTAAGAAATTAAATCTTTAGGCCTGAATGGGACAAGTTAAAATTTACTATGCTGTGGATGTCTACATAGTATAGTAATTAGTATAGTATGTGTCTATATATAATACTGTGAAAAAGTCTTAACTGCATACTGTATACAGTTTATAGCCAATATCTTTGCACAGTACTGTATTTGTCAAAGTGAAGAACGAGTTTGTAAATCTGACAGGAATAAAAAGGATGTTGGGAGTAGTGAGGGTGCCGTGGGAGGGGTGTGGAACACATGGCAGAGAAGGAGTGCCAGGGGCAGGGGGTGGCGCAGGTGCAGACACACCCAGCCCTGAGAAACCAGGCAAGATCATCTATTTCCAAACAATTGGTTTATTGATCAGTGAAGAGTGTCTCTCTGGTGCTTCCCACTCCCTCTCCCTCTCCCTTCCCCTTTTCTCAGCCATTATTCCCCTCTCCCTGTCCCCTTCCCACTCTCAGTCCACAATAGAGAGCCATATCAGAATCAGATTTATCATCACTCACATGTGTCATGAAAAATTATTTTTGCAACAGAGTACAATACATAGAATTACTACTACAATATTGTGCAAAAGTCTTACAATCCCTAGCTATATGTGCCTAAGTGTGCCTAAGACTTCTTTTGCTCAGTAATATAGATATTACAGTAATATGTATACAAACACAAAGTGACTAGAGAGCAATATGTTACTTACTTGACTTAAGATGCATTCTATATTGAGTTGGAGATTGTAGCTGAGCAGGGAGGAGTGTGTATTTAATGTTTTAGAATATTTGTGTAATATTATACACAATTTTAGTTGTGTATAGTTTAGTTAAAGCATTATTTGTTTACAAAATTCATTATGCATTATATGTAAGAAGTATGTGAATGGTCTATGTCATTATGCTGCCATGTCATATGTGAGTGTCTTACTAAAGAAAAGGAAAGAAAAAGTAAGTGGACAAATATTCTGGGCTCCTGTCTTTTTCTTTTAATTAGTTTCTGGAGTAAAAGCACATAACACCCTATCCTCACATTTAGAAAGAACTTGGACTTGGGGGATAGTTAGTGGTTTTATTTTCTCAGAACCTGTACCTTTTCAAAATTTTGTCAAAATCAATTGTGATTCAGTGATTTTCTGTGTGACATTGACCAGGCCATGGGAAAGTGGATCATCAGAGCACCAATAAATTGTGTCACATTATGACAGGATGAAGGCTTTGTGCCTGTGATTTCCCATGCGAGGAGTTTTCAATCTCTGCTCTGCTACAGGGAGGAAGCTGAACAGAGTTTACAGCTGCTTTCCCCACAGGGAGAAAGGGACAATTGGAGGACCAGCATTGAGCTTCTCTTTTGTAGTTCCCAGGTCCCATCTCAAGGCCAAAAGAAGAAAACTGCAGATACTGTAAATTTGAAATAAAACAGAAAAAAAATGCTTGAAACACTCAGCAGGTCAGGCAACGTCTGCAGGGAGAGTAAAAAGGTTAATGTGTCAGATATAACTCTGTAACAGAACAGGGAAGTATAACTGATAAATGTTTTGTGATAAGGATCAGAGCAAGGCAAAGGCAGGAAGGAGAAATAAAACACATTTCACAGAAATGAAAAGTAATCAGTTTTAAACTTACTAACAGAGCAGGAGATAGTTGGATGGAACAAATCATAGAAGTCTAAGGAGATAAGGAGAAAATAGATATACCCTACGCTGAGAGAACATCTGAAAAGTTCAAAGAGGAGTGCAAGGAGAGATGGAAATCTGAGCACAACTCTGACAACCCAGATGTTTAAACTCAAGTTGATGGCAGGGGTCTGCAGGCTTCTCCACTGTCTGTTTACTGAACAGGAGATGATCCTAGCACAACCTCTCCCATCCCTACAAACATTTTCACCCTTTATACATCATTCAAAATGGAAATTGTGTTCCAATTATTTTTTGTCATCTCTCAATTACCTGCATTATCACACAGCAAGTGGATAGAGTCTCAGTAAACTGTCACTTAAACACCCTCTAGGCTGGTGTGTGCGAAATAGAAGAAGAAACCTAATGTCAAAAGACATGAGTAAATAAATTGGAAAATGTGAATAGAAATATTCATTGGAAATATAACAACATTTCAAAATTTCATTTTGTCACTATTGATTAATTTGATAAAAGTTAATGCAGGAGCTTTACTATTTACTGTAAGTACAGTAGGTGTATTTGTGTATAATAATGCACATGAGAACTCAAAATCAAATAATCCTCAGGTGAGAAGAAAAGTAATTTAATTGCCTTTCTAGGGTCAAAACCTTTTATTCTTATTTTTCAACATTACTCTGATTTTATATTTTAATTTGCTGTTGATACCGCTGAAGTTCAGTGTTTATGCTCTAATTTCTAGAGATTGTGGATTCAAGACTCAAATCACACCAATATTTTAATAGCAGGATGCTGTTGTGTTGGAGATAAGATACTTAGCCAAAGTTCCTTCTTGCTCCTTTAGTTGACATGTTACCAGTTGCAAATTCGATGCCTTGAGTAATCTGTTTCCATCAATAGTATAATTTAAAATTTCATAGTTAGTTGGTTACTGCCTGTTACCCCACTGGTATTTAGGCCAACAATGAAGGTCCTCCATCTCTGTCTGTCCTTGGCCATCTTCTCTGTCATGCCCCAGGTGTGGTTCAGGGTCTTCATTTCTGCCTCTAGGGTATGGTGCTAAGTTGTCTTTGGTCTCTCGTGTTACCTCCACCCTTCAGGGGTCCAATGAAGTGGTGTCTTGATGATGGAATTGGCTTCTCTTCTCATCATGTGCCCAATCCATCTCCAACATTTCCTCATGTTAATGGTGGCCATGTCCTCTTGGTGACACTGATGGAGTAGGGTGTGGTTGGCGATCTTTCTTGGCCAGAAAATAGGGAGGATTGCCTGGAGGTTCGTGGTGTGGAATGACAACACCTTGGCGAAGTCATTCTCTGTCATGCACCAGCATTCTGATCCATACGAGAGTGTGGACAGAACACTGCTCTGGTACAGCTTTGCCTTGGGGTGGATGCTGTACTTGGCTGATCCCAAATGTTGATCATTGATCTGAAGACATTTCTAGCTTTGCTAATTCTGCACTGGATGTTGTCCTTGGTCCCCCACCATCCTGCCAAATAACACTGCCAGGGAGATGAATATGACAGTGCTGGGTAAGCTGACACCATATGCCTTGTTGGGAGGAGGAGACTCTACATTGACAGTCATGGTTTCAGTCTTTCTCTGGCTGAATCTGAGTCCAAGCTGTCTACCAAAGGTGCACAGGTGCTGAGTTTTCTCTTGTATGTACTGGTGTGGATGTGATAGTAATGTGTGGTCATCTGCAAAGTCAAGGTTTTCTAAAGTAGAGAATAGAGTCCACCTAATGCCTCTCTGCTTATCTGTTATTGTTTGCTTCATAACCCAGTCAATCACCAGGCTGAATAATATTGCTGATATCACACAGCCTTGCCTAACTACTGTCTCAACTTCAAAGCTCTAATTGCAGTCTCCAACAGTGCAGGTGAAGTTAGTATGGAAACTCTAGTTAAGCTAGACAATTTTGGAAAGGATCCTGTACGATCTGAGAATTTGCTCTGTGGATGCTATCAAAACCCTTTTCAAAGTCCACAGAATTCACATACAGTTGTCTCTGCCACTCTGTGCACTGTTCTATGATGTTACGCTGCATGAAAATCTGGTGGACACAGCCTCTGTTTCTCCTGGAGTCAGCTTGCTCTTTCCTCAAGTACACATTGACAGCATCTGGAATCCACCGGACAATGACTTCAGCAAGAATCTTGCTGGGCACTGACAGAAGTGTGATGTCACACATGTTGTTGCAATCACTTAGTTCTCAATTCTTGGGGATCCTAACAATAACTCCCTTTTTCCAGTCCTTGGGTACTTGTCCCGTTCCCAGATTATAGTGAACAGTGCTTGCAGGAAGGCTGCTGCAACTTTTTGTCCAGCTTTGAACAGTTCGGCGTTCAAATTGTCATGTCCTGGAGCTTTGCTGTTCTTTCATGATTTAATCGCAGCAGTAGTCTCTTCTTTCTTGGGTTGATCTGTGTTGATGTTGAGGTCCTCTGCTGCCTCTTCAAAGTCAAGTTCTTCATTTGGTGGTGGCCTTTTCAGTAATTCCCATCGTGCTTCTTGGTCTTTCTCAGTTGTCAAAAGCAAACCATTCTTATCTCTCACAAGACCACTGGGTCTGGCCGGGAACTTTCCACATACCAATTTTGAAATCTTGTATATACTTCCCTGATTACTTTGATCGGCTGCTGCTTCAGCCTTGTCTGCAAGGTCTTCCCTGTAGACTCTCTTATCCTTTTTTACAAGTCTCTTCACTTTCTTGTTAGCTTCAGTGTGTACTAGTTGAAGTTAATTCGTGTTGACTTTCCATCTAACGCTTTCTTCTTAATTTTCCATCTTTTTTCTAAGGCTGCCTATGTTTCCTGCTGTAAAAAGTTCCAAGTAAATTTATTATCAATGTACATTTATGTCAGCATTTACAACCGTGACATTTGTTTCCTTGCATGCATTCTCAGTAAATACAAGAACCTTTATAGAATCAATGAAAGACTGCACCCGATAGGACAAACAAGCAACCCATGTACAAAAGACAGCAGACTGTGCAAGTTCAAAAAATAAATTGATAAGCACTAAATATCGAGAACATGAGATGAAGAGTCCTTGAAAGTGTGTTCATACGTTGTGGGAACAGTTCAGTGATGTGGCATGCAAAGTTGAATGAAATTGTCGTAGTCGTTCAAGAGTTTTGTTGCTGAGAGGTAACAACTGTCCCTGAACCTGGTGGTTTGAGTCCTGAGACTCTTGTATCTTCTTCCTGATGGCAGCCGTGAGAAGAGAGAATGACCTGGGTGGTGAGGGTCTCTAATGATGGATGCTGCTTTCCTGCGACAGCATTCCATGTAGATATGCTCTTTACCTGTGATGGACTGGGCCATATCCACTACTTCTTGTAGGATTTTTTGTTCAAGGGAATGGTGTTTCTGTACCAGGTCAATATGCTCTCTGTCAAACATCTATAGAAGTTTGTCAAAGTTTTAGATGTCATGCCAACTCTTCACAAACTAAAGAAGTAGAGGCACTGCTGTGCTTTCTTTGTAATTGTACTTATGTGCTGAGTCCAGACCAGGTCTTCCTGAGAGAAGAGCTGGTCATCTGCACAGTCAGCATTTTAGGAACAGCTTCTTCCCCATTGTCTGCCATCAGATTTCCGAATGGACAGTGAACCAACCCAGGAACACTACCTCACTATTTTTCTCTCTTTTTGCACTGCTTATTTAGTTTTTTATATATACATATATATCTTACTGTAATTTATAGTGTTTGAATATATTGTCCACTGCCACAAATCAACAAATTACACAACATATGCCAGCATTATTAAATCTGATTCTGATTCAGATTTAGTGTTACTTAGGACCTTGCTGGGCCAAATTTCTGTACACTACAACAAAAGTTTGAACTTCAAAACTAATTTGTTGCTTTTGAGAATTTTGTAAAACCAGCACTTCATTTCTTTAGTTATAGCAAAATGGAAAGTTAGAGACATGGAGCTGATTCTAGCATAATTTATCTGCATTTTTTTGCCAATGAATGGAAGATGTTAAATGGAAATATGAATTTGCAAATGAAATGTTGTGAGGATCTTGGAAAATCACATGATTAGGCAGAATCCTCATGTTTTCACAAAAGGGAATTATGCTTGATAAATCTAATCAAAAAGACTGGCTGTGGTATAGTTTCATTCATTCTGTTTTTCTAACATTTCAATTGCTTTACAGCCAACTAAGTATTTCTGAAGAGTAGTCATTCTTCTAATGCAGGAAATATGGTGGGCAACTTAGATGATGTTCCATAAACACCGCGGTTCAGTGGGATATAAATATTGGCCAGGATACCAGATTTTGGTCTTCCTTGAAAAAGTGACCTGGAACTTTGTATGTCCTCTTGAAGAAGAAATTTGTTTTTAATTTTAGAGATGTAATTGGCAGGGTAAAGAAAGAGAATACAATAGATTTAATTAATCTAAAATTTCAAAAAGCATTTGATAATGTATCTCAAAAAGTTGTACATACTGTAAAATATGAACTTGCAGAATTAACGGTAGTATTTGGCATCTGAGAACACTAATGAGGCCAAGACATGCACATGAATGATAGGGTTCTAGAGAGTATTGAGGAATAGGGGGACATGGTGTACAAGTCCAAATATCCTTGAAGATGGCAATGCAAGTAGGTAATACGGTGCAGAAAGCAAATAAGGCACTGAATATAAAAGCAACAAGCATATGATCCAATATTATTTAACATTGGTAAGACCTCAGCTGGAGTACTGCATGTAGTTGTGATTACCATAATAAAGGAAAGATGTGCTAGCACTGTAGAGAGTGTAGAGGAGACTCACCAGGATTTTGCCTATGGTGGTGTGTTTCAGTTATGAGGCGATCTGAAGAGAACATTAAAAGGGGATGTGACTGAGGTATGTACAGTATATACAGGGTGTAATGATATGGACTGCAGGAAACTTTCTCCCATAATAGCAGATGATAAAACTCAGGGACAGAGATTTAGAGGGAATCTGAAGGGAAGCTTTCTTACCCATTGAGTGGTATATTTCATATGCAATGCTTAAAGAGTGGTAAAAACAGAGTCACTGACAACATTTATGAAGTGTCCAGACAAGTGCTTGAATCACCTAGGCATAGAAGATCAAAGACCAAATATTGGAAGGTGGGATGCATGGGTGCCCATTGGTCCACATGGAGATACTGAGCTGAGTGGCCTGATTTCCTTCTGATTAACACTATGAAAAAGGGTTTATTAAATCCCACTAAACAGAATAGAAATACATTTGTTTTTTTCAGGTTGTTGTGTTGCTTTAATGGGACATGGTGAGATTAATACAAGGGATTCAGCTTTTATAATCTAGTATATTAATAATCAAGAACTGTTAAATATTAACTCATGTCAGAGAATTGAAAGTGGAATTCAGATGATAAGTGGCATGAGTTGGAATAATTTTACAGTAACTTGTAAGTGTTGTGTGATGCTTTGATTTATGTACTTCCATGTACTTTCCTTGAAGTTATGCAACATTGATTTTCGAGTCAGATTACTGTGATGAGGGAGAAGTCCTATGTGAAGCGATTGAATTAAATTTAATTCCTTCCTTCTTGATCCTCTCTAGTCCATGTGTAGAAGGTGTTCCCTGCAGAGTTTTGACCCAGCACATATAGTGAATTGACTACAGATTTCCATGTCAACTTGAAGAGGAACTTGGAGGTGGTTGTGTTCTTATATAGACTTGCTGCTTCTTCTTCTAGATGGGAGATATCATGGCTTTGGTTTGCATACTTGAAGTCTTGCTGCACTGCTATGACTTGTATTTCCCAAATGATGAATTGCACCAAGATCATTTTGCATCTGGCACACTCTGCATACATCAACTTTGGCTGGCATGTATGCTTCATGGTAAGTGGCTACTTCCTTCTGGATGATATTAGCATTCATGGTTATTTTTGAGATTGCTATTAATGAGACAAATGGAGACTACTGCATCGCACACCTAGCTTACACCTGGCAGATGCTAACAAAGAGCTTAGAGTGTTGGCAGGTGCCCTGCTGTTGTAGCCACAGTGTTTATGTGGTTGGTTCTGGTGTGCTGAGCCACAAAATGTTTGGAGAGTGGGGAGGCTGAAAAAATGCAGCAGTTGAATTTCATCACATTACAAGGAGCGCTATCACAAGAAAGCAGCATCCATCATCAAGGAACCCCGCCATCCAGATCATGCTCTCTTCTTGCTGCTGCCATCAGGAAGCAGGTACAGGTATCTTAGGTGCTCCTCCACCAGATTCAGGAATGATTACAGTAGTACTGTTCAACCATCAGGCCCTTGAACCCTTCAGGACGAAGGCTCCCGGCCCGAAACATTGACTGCTCATTTCAGCAGATGCTGCCCGACCTGCTGAGTTCATCCAGCTTGTTTGTACCTGAGATTTATTAACCTCTGCTCAAAACTTAGGAAAGTTAACAAACGACTAACTGAACCGCAAGTTAATAGGTGGCAAGATCTAACAAACAGTCAAACATAGAAACTGTTCTTAACGAGTTCTCATCCAAGCACAGACTTAAAGTGGTAAATTTCAAAGTCCATGTGATTTATACAGTCATTAAGGAGAGACTTCCCTGAAACAACAATTCCTTCGAAGTAATGACGAATCTGCCGATCCCACAACCGAGAGATGCCTTATTGAAGAAATCACGAGGAAATAAAAGGAACTGACCTTATGACTGGAGGGTGGTCACTGCACAAACCTTCCCAACCTTGCAGGGGTTTAACTCAAAACTTAACTCAACCTTGTAGGGGTTTAACAATTCCTGAACGAAGTCACAAAGGTCTATCATTCCCAAAACACTGAACGACATTAACTTTATCCAATCCTTTGAACTCGGATAACTCTGGTAATGCCTTCACTCTCTGATACTGGACTGTAAGGGAAAAATAAATGTGTAACAAACAAAACCGGTGGAGTCTCCACAACTCCGACCTGCAACAACAACATTGCACAAAAATAAAAATGAGAACTGCATCACAAACTGTGGGCTTTGTTTAAATACAGTTTGGAACATGCCATCATGTGACATAACATCACCCCACGGTCATGAGACAATTACGTCATCCCACTCACAAGAGAATTACATCATCCCACTGTCCCGTTTCAAACTATGAGAATGTAACAATGTCTGCAAGAAAATGAATCTCAGGGTAGTATATGGTGTCAAATACATACTTTGATAATGAATTTATTTTGAACATTGAACTTCCTTCTTTGAAGGTGGCCATTATCTGAGGGTGTCTGTGGCATGATTATTTCCTTCCCCTTTATCAGCCCAATCCTGAATGTTGTCCAGGCTCTCTACATGGGTACTAAACACCTCATTATCTGAAGAGCTGCGGTGAAGTTGAGTGCTGTGCAATCATCAGTAAATATGCCCACTTCTGATCATCAATGAAGCAGTGCCTAAGCAGTTCCCTAAGAAACTGTTGGGTCTGAGATGATCAAGTGCTAGCCTCCACAACTGTGTATGATGAAGCCAGTGAATAGTTTTCCCTCTGAATCCCACTCACCTCGATTCTTCTGAGGCCCCCAATGCCAATCTAAGTCAAGTGTTGTCTTGCTGTCAAGGGCAATGCATCACAAGAGTATGGGAGAATAAGAAATGACATCAAGGTAGATTGACAGTAAGAACAATGAGAGGCTGCTTTCTTTGGCTAGAAAATCTAGAAACAGGGGCTGACCATCTTGTTTGTAGAGCAAAGTTGCTCAGGAGTTGGAGGTAGGCAGCAGAAAGTTACGAATGTTTTGGGTTCTTCAAACCAGGGAGTCACGCATGTTCAGTTACATATTGTACACCCCAGACTGAGGTGGGAATCTAGTGATATGAACATTAGGCAGGTCTTAAGGTGTGATAGATCGAGTGAGGCCACAACAGAGTGGATGTAGAGAGGATGTCTCCAGTAATGGACCAGAGGGCACAGATTTAGAATAGAAAGACCTGTCTATTGAGACGAGGAGGAATTTCTTTTAATTCAAAATTCAAAGTATATTTATTATCAAGATACATATACAGGATATGCCCATATTCAACCTCAGGTTCATTTAGTTTTCTTGTGGGCATACACAGTGAATCCAAGAAACACCATAAAATCAATGAAAGACCACACCCAACAGAATGGATGAACAACCAATGTTCAAAGGATAACAAGCTATGCAAATATGACAGAGAAAATAACTAAATAAATATAGAGAACATGAGAAGAAGAGTCATTGAAAGTGAGTCCATAGGTTGTGAGAACAGTTCTGTGATGGGGCATATAAAATTGAGTGAAATTGTCCCACTGGTTCAAGAGTCTGATGGTTGAGGGGTAATAAATATTCCTGAACCTAGTGGTATGGGTCCTGAGGCTCCTGTATCTTCTTCCTGATGGCAGGAGAAGGAAGTGAACATGGCCTGGTTGTGGGGGTCCTTGAAGATGGATGTTGCTTTCCTGCAACAGTTCTCCATGTAGATGTGCTGAGTGGTGGGGAGGGCTTTACCTGTGATGGACTGGGCCAACTCCCCTACTTTTTGTAGGATTTTCCATTCAAGGGTATTGCTGTTTCCATATCAGGCTATGATACAATGAATCAATATTCTCTCTACCCCACACTTTTAGAAGTTTGTCAAAGTTTTAGATGCCATGCTGAATCTTCACAAACTTCTAAGGAAGTAGAGGCTCTGCCATGCTTTCTTCATAATTGCACTTACATGCTGGGCCCAGAACAGATCCTCAGAAATGATAACACTGAGGATTTTAAAGTTGCTGACCCTCTCCACCTCCGATCCCCCTTATGAGGATAGACTCATGGACCTCTGGTTTCCTCCTCCTGTAGTCAATAATCAGCTCCTTGAGCTTGCCGATGTTGAGTGAGGGGTTGTTGTTGTGACACCACTCAGCTAGATTTTCAATCTCACTCCTGAATGCTAATTCATCACCACCTTTGATTCAGCTTTGATGACAGTGCTGTCATCAGCAAACTTAAATGTGGCACTGGGGCTGTGCTTAGCCTCACAGTCATAAGTGTAAAGTGAGCAGGGCAGGGGGCTAAGCACACAGCCTTGTGGTACACCTGTACTGATGCAGATTGTGGAGGAGATGCTATTGCCAATCCAAACTGACTAGGGTCTGTAAGTGAGGAAATTGGGGATCCAATTGCACAGGGAGGTGTTGAGGTCAAAGTCTGAAGCTTATAGCTTAGTTTTCAGGGATCCAAATCGCTTCTCAGGCAGGAGTTGATATATTTCATCACCAACCTCCCAAATCACTTCATAGTGGATGTAAGTGCTACTGGATGATAGTAACTGAGGCAAGTTGTCACGTTCTTCTTAGGTACCGGTAGAATTGAAGCCTGCTTGAAGCAGGTAGATATAACAAACTGCCAGAGCAAGAAGTTAAAGGTATCGGTGAATATTCCAGCCAGTTGATCAGCACAGGTCTTTAGTACTCTCAGGTGCCCCATCTGGGCCAGATGTTTTCCACGGGTTCACTCTCCTGAAGGATACTCTCACGTCAGCCTCAAGGATTGAAGTCACTGAAGTCATCGGGGGCATGGGAGTTTGCAATGGTTCCTCCATGTTTTGATGGTCAAAGTGAGTATAGAAGGTATTGAGCTCATCTTGGAGTGAAGCCTTGTTGTCACCTATGTCGCTTGGTTTCCCTTTGAAAGAGGTAATAGCATTCAAGCTCTGCCACAGCTGTTGAGCATATCCCAGTGGCTCAAGTTTGGTTCAGAATTGCCACTCCACACATGAGATGCTTTCCAGAGATTGTAACTGGACCTTGTATTTTACTTGGTTGCCAGAGCTGGATGCCACTGATCTGGTCCTCAGCAGATTGTGGTTCTCATGGTTCATCCAGGGCTTCTGATTGGGGAAGACTGAATGATTTTGTGGGGATACACACATTCATGACTGCTGTAATGAAGTTTGTGCCAACTGTGGTATATTCATTCAGATGAGTCCCTGAACACGGCCCAGTCCATCGACGCGAAGCAATCCCATAACCTTTTCTCTGACCCCTGCGACCACCGCTTTGTTTTCCTTATATCTGGAGCCCTGCTCTTTAATGTCTGCCTGTATGCAGGTAGGAGGAGGGTAGCCAAGTGATCAAATTTCTCAAAATGCTGTCTGGGCATGGATCGCATTTACCCAGTGATGAGTTCTATGGAGCAGATAGATAATTATGCCACAGATGGTTGTGGAGGTCAAGTCATTGAAGCAGAGGTTGATAGGTTCTTGATTAGCAGGGATGTCAAAGATTACAGGGAGAAGGCAGGGGATCTGGACTGAGAGAGAAAATAAATCAGCTTTTATCAAATGCTGAAACAGACCTGATGGGCTGAATAGCCTTATTCTGCTCCTATGTCTTATGGTCCTATCATCAGCCATGATATTAATGATGAATACAAAGGACCACATTTCCTGCTCTGAATCTATTTTTGATGCTACGTTACTGCAGCTGAGCAAGTCTACATCAGCAGGTTCCCTTGGAGATTTGAGTGGAAGAATTTAAAGTGGAGAAAATAAAATAGGAAAAGTATTTTGATATTTGGTAGTATATATACCCGAGAGACAAAATAAAAATGTCCAGAGCAAGGATGAACTTTGGATTTATCCATAACATTTGAACTGAAATTTCTTAGCATTTCAAGAACAAAACCTGCCTTTGTTCATTTCTCCAGCAAAACCGGTAAATAACGCACATTTTCCAACCAGACAGTAACTAATTTGTACAGTTTGTCTCCAAATGTAATTAGGCTGCACAAAAGTCAGCTTTATGTTTCTGTGCTTAAAACACGTACATAGCTTATCTTCTCTTGGTTAAAATATAGCTGTCTGAGGAATGCGTGCAGCTGAGGCTGCTTTCTCTAATACTTTAAAACTAGTCTCCATGTTTCAAAGTGACCTGAAGAGGTTCAAATGAGGTCCTAATAAACTTTAGAACTGTGTTTCAGGTCACACACAAGAACACAAGCAAATAGGAACAGGTGTTAGCCATTTGGGCCTTCAAGCCTTCTCCACAAACTGACCTGATCCTGGCTGATCTATGTTGGCCTAACCTCTTCCTTTACACCATTAGACCATTAGACATAGGAGCAGAATTAAGCCATTCAAGTAGGCCCATTGAGTCTGCTCTGCTATTTGATCTTGGCTGATTTATTTTCCCTCTCAATCACCTTTTGCCAGGAACCTTTAATGCCTTTACTAATCACAAACCTAGCATCCTCCAATTTTAACTATACTCAATATGTCTCCACAACTGTCAGTGACAATGAATTCCACAGATTCACTACCCTCTAACTATAGAAGTTCTTCCTCAACTCTCCTAAAGGGACATCCTTGCATTTTGAGTAGTGCATTCTAGTACAAAACTCTTCCACTAATGGAAACATCCTTTCCACATATATTCTATACAGCACTTTCAATATTTGGTAGTTCACAATAAGATCCCCCCCCCCCCATTCATTTAAACTCTAGTGATTACCATCAAATGCTCCTGATTGATGAACATGTGTTGCTGTTTCTCTATTCCTTAATCTGTCAAACATTTATCCACCTCCACTTTAACTACCCCCGATGATCCACCTTCCACCACTGCAGGAGCAGAGAATTCCAAAGATTTGCCATCTTCTCTGAGAAGGAATTGCATTTGGATTAGATTCATTTGTAGTGGGAATCATTCCTACTTACTAGGCAGCAGTGCAGGAATTGTACCTCATCTCTGTAAAGGTGAAACAGTAGCTTCTGTTGTTACTACATAAACTTTCTTTACTTTCTTAGAAAGTTAAGGAGGTTCAGTTTGTCACCAAGCAGTCGAACAAATTTCTGCGAAGTATCCTGACTGATTGCATCATGGTCTGGCACAGCAATTCAAATGCACAGGAATGTGAGAAGCTGATGAGAAGTGGACTCTGCCCAATACATTGAGGTCACATACCACCCCCCTTGCCCAAACATTGGTCATTATCTAAGAAGGCACTGCCCCAAGGTGGTGGAATCTGTTATCAAAGATTCTCACCATCTGTGCTATGCCATCTTCTTATAACTTCCGATTGGGCAGGAGCTACAGAAGTTCCACATGACTACTTCCCTTTAACCATCTGGTTCTTGAACCGACCAGCAAAACCCTAATTATTACTGTTTAGCAACACTTTGACCACTTCACTATTTTTTTCTCTAACTGCATTTTTCTTGTAAAAATTGCACATAATTTATGATTTTCTTGAGAATGTTTCATATATAATGCCCTGTGCATTTGATGTTGCTGCAAGTTATTCATTGCATTTTACATATATGTACTTGTGCATATGACAATAAACTCGACTATTGACATTGAGCTTACATTTAAATACTTGGCGAATTTTAAACTGTAATGCCCGGTTCATATTTTTACTGTATTTGTATTTCATTTTGTCAGCTCTGTAAGAGCAGTCTGTTCTGTATTCATGCTTGTTTGGGTTACTGTTGAAGATAGAGAGGAGAAATGTGTGCTATCCAATTAGAATGGTCAAATTAAGGGGAGGTTTCTCTGGTGAGGGACTCTAAGGTTGGGCTTGGAGCTTTTGTTCGAGAGGAAATGAAGAGAGAAGATGCAGGGGAGAACCAGTCGTAGCATATGATCGGTATGAGACCCGTTTGTTCGAGATGGATTGCGAGTGACGTTTGGAAGGTGGTGTGTGCTTTCACATTGACCGAGGGCAGCGTGAGTGATAGAGAAGCTCAAGATGGGCTCCAACTTGTGCACATTTGACTGTTTAATTAGTATCAGCCCTTTTCTTTTTGTTATTCTTTACTAACCCTTTAGTTAAGATTCATAAATATAATTCCTTTAATAATATGCAGCTTACTGTCTGTTATTTTGTGGCATTAATTTGTAACAGGGTAGCAAAGGACACAGCATCCACACAAACTAGGGTTTGGGGTGCGATCGACCGCGCCTCAAATCTCACAATTTGACGGAGACTGAGGTTGTCTTCCCTGGACTTATGCAGCCAAGGAAACCAGGGTGTTTCAAAACCCATGTCTTACCCACTCACAATCCTTCCAGCCATAAAGTTAATCCCTTGCCCATTTCACAACATGAACATGCAATTAAAATTCAACTGAAAACCAAGCGTAAATTTGAAAGTAAGTATATTTCTCAACTTAGTGGCCAGTAATTGAAACACTTTGGACATTTTTAAACAGTTGTTCATGTACTCTCTTGCTGCCTCTCAAAAGACATGCTGCCCCTCTGTATTCTACTGTACATTGTGCATCCATGAGTCATTGACAGATGGTTAAGTGAGCTGGGGCTTTTTTCTTTGGAGTGAAGGAAGATGTGGGTGTGGGTGGTGAGGTGGAGATAAGTTTCTACCAAAGGAGGTGTGAGGTGTTCCTTCCCTCCGCTAACCACAGGTCACTCTTGGGTAAGGTGAGCACCTACTTAGCACCACCCCTCCCCCTGATCAGGATGGTGTGAAAACATGGGAGCATGTAGCAGACGGTCGTATGGGCAGTTGGTGCATATCACAAGTCCTGGTTTTGCATCTGCTGATGTCAGGCAGACAGTCTCTGAAGAGTATGGCTGGGGTTACCCATTTTTCAAAGACAATGCCCAGAAGAAGGCAATGGTGAACAAATTGCCAAGATCATGATTGCCTGTGTCATATGACACAGCACGTAATGATGACGATGATGATGGAGGTTGAGAGGTGATTTGATAGATCTCTACAAGATAATAAGTTCAAAGGCCAAAAGGCTCGTACTGTGCTGTAATTGTTCTATGTACGGAAAAAAATCACACTAGTTCCATTGTGTTGCCTGTCCTTCAGCCAGCTGTAAGTGGCAGCAGTGTGATAAACAGTCAAGCAGTTCAGAACCAAATGGAACTGAAGCTCACCTAAAAGGACAAAATGACAAGTGCGACAGCAGCCAGTCAGTCACCCAAAATAAACTCAGCATGGCAGACAAGTCAATGGTCGTCATCTGCTGAATCTCATCCTTTCCATCAGCATTCTCGAAACTCCCTGGTTTATAAAGTTCTTTGAGATTTTCAGCAAATGATCCCAGGCAGGAAGACAGAACATCCCCTTATTCTTTCTCCTAATCAAAGCAAAATAGTTTTTCCCTATCTATAGTCATCAATACACTTCCACCCCATATCATACACAAAAACATCATCTCCATCAGTGGAAAAACGTAACTTAAATCTTTAAAGTTTTCAAATGGTGTAATATATTTTATATGCCTATATGTCATAATATTTAATTTTAATTTGTTTCTGATGGGTTTGACATGCTGTAAATTGTAAGCAATGAGTGTTATTATAAAGCCCCAGTTAATTAAATCATTGTAATCCTTTAACAGTAACAATACTAGATTTCAGCATCTCTTACAAAGATTTTAAAGATTAGCTTTATTTGTCACTTGCACATCGAAACATAGAGTGAAATGCATCTTTTGCGTCAACAACCAACTCAGTCCAAGGATGTGCTGGAGGCAGCCTGCAAGTGCTGCCATGCTTCAGGTGCCAACATGTTAACCACTTACCAACCCCAACCCGTACGTATTTGGAATGTGCGAGGAAACTGGCACACCTGAAGGAACCTCACGCACAAACTCCTTACAGGCAGCAGCGGGAACGGAACCCCAATCAATAATCGCCGGCGTTGTAAAGCGATGCACCAGCTGCTGTGCAATTGTGCTGCACAAAGTAGCACGATTACCTCTTTTTGAAATCATTCTTGTTTCCTCTGGAGGTAACACTCTGATCTTTTTTGGAATATAGACCTTGTTGACATTATGATCATTCAATGTCTATCTCCAGGTATATTTTGGAAAGTGGTGAACCTTGCAATCCATAGGAAAACTATTTTGACCAATGATAAATAAGGAAAGCCATTACTGCCCATAGCTTTTTGAAGTGCTTAGGAAAAGTCAAGTTTATTGTCATATACACAAGTACTATACAAGTATGCATACATGCTCTCAAAAGCTTGCTTGTGGCAGCATCACAAGCACATAGCATCATATAAGCAGCATTCACAAGAAAAACATAAATGATACACAATTTTACAAGAAAAATGCACAATTAGAGCAAAAATAAACAAACTTCAGTTAAATGCCAATTGATCAGAATGGTCTTGGAACTGCTTAATTGTACTGATGACTAGGGTTTTGTCAAATGTTTGGTTCATAAACTTAATGGCTGAAGGGAAGTAGCTGGTCTTGAACCTGGTGATGTGGCATTTCAGGATTCTGTATCTCCTGCCCAATGGTAGTTTTGAGAAGATAGCATGATCCAGATGGTAAGGATCTCTGATGATGGATGTTGCCTTCTTTAGGCAGCACCTCCTGCAGATACTACCATTAGTGGAGAGGGATGTGCCAGTGATACACTGAAAAGCCCACTTCCTATCTACTTACCTTTCTCCGCAGAGTGGATATTTCCTCTTCATTTGACTGGGGTCTGCCATGCTTCTGCTTGGTTTAACAGACTCTGGCTCAGGTGCAGATTTCTCTGCATGAAATCCTGTGATGGCTGTTAGATAGGCACTTGAATGTGCAGAGAATGGAAGGACATGGACTTTATGCAGGCAGGATCAATTAGTTCAACTAGACATCTTTTTATTGGTTTAATTTGACTGGGTCAGCGTCATGGACAGAAGGGCCTGTTCCTTTGCTGTACTGTTCCATGTTCTGTCATGCTTTTCCCCATATAACTCTATATGGGATTCATTCTGGCAGCTAGTAGGGTCTATGAGGGTGAGAGGTGGTGGAAGAGGAGCTTTCACTGGAAGATAATGCTGGTGAGGTAGTAATGGGGGACAAAGAAATGGCAGAAGAACTTAATGGGTACCTTGCATCTATCTTGAGTGTCAGAGAGCAGGAGAGTGCCATTGTTATCACAAAGGAAAAAGTGCCAGGCAAACTCAAAGATATTAAGGTGGATAAGTCACTTGGACCAGATGGACTACATCCCAGGGTTCTGGGAGCTGTTGCTGAAGAGATAGCAGATGCATTGGTCATGATCTTTCAAGAATCATTTGACTCTGGCATGGTTCCAGAGGAATGGAAGATTGCAAATGTCACTCCACTCTTTAAGAAGGGAGTAAGACAAATGAAAGGAAGTTATAGGCCAGTGGGTGGAAAAGTGTTGGAGTTTATTATTAAGGATGAGGTTTCAAGGTACTTATGACACTAATGATAAAATAAGTCAAACTCAGCATTGTTTCTGTAAAGGGAAATCTTGCTGACACCAAGCTGGGTGGACAAAGGAGAGGCAGTGAAAGTCATTTACTTGGATTTTCAGAAAGCATTTGATAAGGTGCCACAGATGAGGCTGCTTAACAAGATAAAATCCTATGGCGTTACAGGAAAGATATCAGCTCAGATAGCACAATGGCTAACAGGGCCTTTTCTGGTTGGCTGCCAGTGACTGGCAGTGTTCCTCAGGGGTTAGTATTGGAACTGCTAATTCTCACATTGTTTGTCAGTGATTTGGGTAATGGAATTGATAGGTTTGTGGCAAAGTTTGCGGATGATGTGAAAATAGGTGGAGAGGTAGGTAGTGCTGAGGAAGCAATACAATTGCAGCAGTACAAAGACAAATTGGAAGAACGAGCAAAAAAGTGGCAGATGGAATACAGGGTTGAGAAATGTATGATAATGCATTTTGGTAAAAGGAACAATAGTGTGGACTATCTAAAGGAGGAGGAGGTTCAAATATCAGAGGTGCAGAGGACTGAAGAGTCCTCGTGCAAGTCTCCCAGAAGGTTAATTTACAGGTTGAATCTGTTGTAAAGAAGGCAAACATGGAAACATAAAAAACCTACAGCACAATACAGGCCCTTTGGCCCACAGTGCAGTGCCAAACATGTACTTACTGCAGAAATTACCTAGGGTTATCCATAGCCCTCTATTTTTCTAAGCTTCATGTACCTGTCCAGGAGTCTCTTAAAAGACCCTATCGTGTCCACCTCCACCACCGTCGCTGGTAGCCTATTTCACGCACCCACCATTTCCTGCATGAAAAACTTACCCCTGACATCTCCTCTATATTGGAGATTCAAAAGGAGATTCAAACAAGAGGACATGATTTGAGAGTTAGGGGGCAAAAGTTTAAGGGTAACACGAGGGGGAATTTCTTTACTCAGAGAGTGGTAGCTGTGTGGAATGAGTTTCCAGTAGAAATGGTAGAGACAGGTTCAGTATTGTCATTTAAAGTAAAATTGGATAGGTATATGGACAGGAAAGGAATGGAGGGTTATGGGCTGAGTGCGGGCCAGTGGGACTAGGTGAGTGTAAGCGTCGGCATGGACTAGAAGGGCCGAGATGGCCTGTTTCCGTGCTGTAATTGTTATATGGTTATATGGTTATACCTACTCCAAGTGCAATGTTGGCATTTATTTCAAAGGGAATAGAATATAAAAGCAAGAAGATAATACTGAGCCTTTATATGACACTGGTCAGGCTGCAGTTAGAATATTGTCAACAGCTTTAGGCCCCATATCTCAGAAAGGATGTGTTGTCATTGGAGAGAGTCCAGAGGAGGTTCACAAAGATGATTCTAGGAATGAAGGGGTTAACATATGAGGAGCAGATTTGGGCCTGTACTCACTGGAATTTAGAAGAACGCGGGGGGATCTCATTGAAACCTACTGAATGTTGAAAGGACTAGATAAGGTGGATATGGAGAAGATGCTTCCTCTGGTGGGGGTATCTAGAACTAGAGGGCACAGCCTCAAAATTGAGGGGTGACCTTTTAGAACAGAGGTAAGGAGGAATTATTTTAGCCAGAGAGTAGTAAATCTGTGGAATGCTCTGCCATAGACTGCGGTGGAGGCCAAGTCCGTGTGTATATTTAAGGTGCAAGTTGATCGTTTCCTGATTTGTCAGGGCATCAAACAATATGGCAAGAAGGCAGTTGTGTGGGATCCAGGATTAGACATGAGCAGAGCAGACTTGATGGGCTGAATGGCCTAATTCTGCTCCTATGTCTTATGGTCTCATGGACTTCCACTGATGACTTTCTGACTCAGATTGACTCCAGTGCTAGAAATGGATCTCTGCAGCTGAATCCCAAGGTAAAAGGATTCAAAATACATTTATTATCAAAATATGTATACAACCCTGAGATTCGTCTTCCACACAGACAGCCACGGAACAAAGAAGAACCAAGGAACTCATTCAAAGAAAAAACATCAACACACCAAAAGAAATTGTGCAAATGGCAACAAAAATGAAAACACAGATTATAAAAACACAAAATCAAAAGGCATATTTCAGTTCAGCTCAGCGTTCATTATTTACAGGCCAATTCAAAAAATCACAACAAACTGAAGTATTAACCAGAACTAGAACACATCATAAAGTGAAATGCGATGTCCAATCCACAAATCCCGTCGATTTACCTTGCTCAGGCAGCATCTTCCGACAACATCGAGAGACCGTTCGATCGCAAGGTGCTTCCCTCGGAAGCAGCAAAGGAGAGGGAGAGAAAGAGACCATCACACGCAGGCACCTTCCTCCATCAGCAGCGAACGAGAGGCTGGTAGGCGGCACTGAACACTGGCTTACTGTCTGCACACACCTCCATGATTTCAATCTTCCTCGACACTTTAATCGGCAAGAAATGAAAGCGATCATGGGTCCACGCCCCGTCTCCAGGCTTCCCGTCCCCCATGCTGAGCACTTCACTTGCAGCCTCATGGAACACTCTCAACAACACACCTCCAGAATGTAGATAACAGGCTCCAACAGCAGCAGAACCTCTGGGGCAACAGACACAAAATGCTGGAGGAACTCAGCAGGTCAGGCAGCATCTATAAAGAGGAAAAAGCAGTCAATGTTTTGGGCCGTGACCCTTCATCAGGACTGGAAAGGGAGGGGGCCAGTGGTGTATCTAACATTTGGCAGGTATGGCACGTGCCCTGGGTGCCACTTGAAGGGGAATGCCACTGAGCAGTTTCTATTAAAGTCAGGTAAGCCATCCTCGGACAGTGAAAAAAGAATTTTCTTCAGATGTATGATCTGTCTTTGATTATCATGGGTGAGAAGCACTAGGATGGCCTTATTTCAGAGCATTGTGTAAGAAGACCATGAAACATTTCTTCACGAAGAAGAAGGAAAGTGGAGCTGAAGGACGGAAGAGACGAAAGTTGGAGGCAAAGGAAGCCAGGAAGTCGAGCAAGTTCTTCATGCCCTTCTTTGAAAAGCCCGGAACAAGTAGTTCGCCACATTCCATGGAGTCGCCTGCACTTGCTACAAGTTTGCTAGAATCCGAAGGTGGATCAAGTACAAATGCATCACAACCTGAGGAGGAAGTCAAGTCAGATAAACCTGAGTATGATGAGATTAAGAGTGAGACTGCCACAGAAAACGTGGACATGACAGGAGGGGAAGACAATGCTGGTGGTGGTGATGTTGAGTTTGTTGACGAGATTTTACCTGACGAGATTGAACCTGATGACACTGAACCTAGTGAACTGGATGGTGTCAAAGAGCCTCAAACTGTCATACCAGAAGTGATTGAACAGCATGACATTGGACTTCTGAAGTTCGACAAGGATACCGGACAAGCAATTCTGCCTGACGCGTTGAGAACAGAAATAATAAAACTGGGTTCAAAGTATTTCCAGAATAGCGAGGGGCCTCTCTTACCCACAAATAACCGCTCAATGAACAAAACTTGGTTCAAGAGGAAATTGGGAAATAGTTGTGGTGAGGAAGAGACTCGCTCATGGCTGGTCTATTCCCCTTCTAAAAAGTCTGCATTTTGTATCTGTTGTCTTCTCTATTCCCGGTCAGACCATCAATCCTCATTGGAGCAGGAAAGCGGATTCAACCAGTGGAAAGCACCTGAAAGGATTAGTATTCATGAAAATGCCAAGAATCATCGGGAATGCTTCACACAGTGGAAAGAAATGGAAAGAAATTTAGCTGGAAACAGAGGAGTTATTGACGCGGTATCTCAGTCACAGATTGAGAAGGAAAAGCAGAAGTGGCATGATATCTTGACAAGAATCATCCTTCGCTGCATAAAATTCCTTACGACTCAGAACCTGGCTTTGCGAGGACATAAGGAGTCACTTCAGCTAGACGATGACTGCAATGTGGGAAATTTTCTTGGCTTACTGAAACTATTGGCCATCTTTGACCCTCATTTGGAAAGTCATCCTGGATCCACGTCTTATCTTTCAACGGGTTTCCAGAATAAATTTATCCACATGATGGCATCCACTGTTCGCCAGAGTTTACTGAGAAGCATTCATAAAGCCAAGCCAACTATGGTCTCATGTTCGACTCGACTCCTGATCAGGCACACCATGAGCAGATGTCAGAAGTAGTGAGATATGTGGAAGTTGATTTTGAGACGAAAACAGTCTGTGTTAGAGAGTCCTTCCTTGGTTTTATCCAGATAAGCCAGAAGGATGCTGAGACATCTTGAAACAGCTAGAGAAGGCCGAAATAGAGCTACAAGATTGTCTGTCACAGTGCTATGACAATGTTGCTGTGATGGCTGGACACAGAAATAGTGTTCATCAAAGAATAAGTGAGAAAAACAGCCTGGCAGTGTTTGTGAATTGCGACAATCACTCACTCAACTTGGTGGGTGTACATGCAGCCAAGCAGGATACAATGATGGTCAGGTTTTTTGGAACCATCAAAGCTCTCTACGTGTTTTTCTCTTGTTCAACACAGCGCTGAGAAAAACTCCAAAATGCCGTGCCTGTGGTTGTTAATTCGGAGTCCGAAACCAGGTGGAGTACAAGGACAGAAGCAATGAAGCCGGTCAACAAGTACCTTGAGGAGATACTGCAAGTTCTCCAGGACATGACAGACAATGAAAATAAGACCAATGAAATAAGAAGGGACACAAGGCAGCTGTACAACTGCATGTTGAGTTATGATTTTCTGATTTTGCTAGGATTTTGGAACAAAGTACTCATTCGCATTGACCATATTCAAAAGAGGCTGCAGGATCCTAGCATGAACTTCCATGATGCTGCCCTGGATTTGAAAGCCCTCCGAGATCATTTTTATGATGAAAGAGAAATGTTGTTCAGCGAGTCACTCAAAGAAGGAGTCAGTCTCTGTCAAGAATGAAATATTGAAGTTGAAAGACGTCAGAGATGAAAGAAACAAATGGCTGATGAGAACTCGAGAGACGCTGGGTTAACAGCTAAGGAGGAAATGGAAAGAGTCATGAAGGGAACACTCGACCATCTTCACAGAGAAATGGATGAAAAGTTCGCTCATTTGCATGACACTGACACCAAGTTTGGGGTCCTTCCCGATGTCGAGGGACTGTGTTATGGCACCAACAGTAACGACCTAAAGGAGAAATGTGAAAATTGTACAGCTCTGATGTTGATGGACAGCAGCTGTATGAAGAAACTTTGGATTGCAGAATGTTGCTATCAAGGCGGGTCAACATGAAAATATCAAAACCTGAAGAGCTTCTTTAATTTATTGTTCAGTATGGAGATGAGAGCATCTTCCCCAATCTTCACATTGCCATTCAGATAATGCTAATCATCACAGTTTCCATCGTCAGCTGTGAGAAATCATTCAGCAAGTTAAAATTAATACTTTTGTATTTGAGAGCCTCCATGGGTCAAGGCAGACTCTATGATCTTGCTCTGCTGAGTGTAGAAAGAGAAGAAACTGAAAAAACTGACTTTGATCACATCATAGACCAATTTGCATCAGTGAAAGCAAGGAAGGTGCAGTTACAATTTTCATGTAGTGCCATAATTTGTTAATTAAAAGATTAACGAGCTTGTCTTGTATTTTTGAGCTGATATTATGGTAAAGTTATCAAAAAGATGGGTGTCAGATACTTGGACAGGGGGCGTAATTTCAGTGCTTGCCATAGGCGCAATTTTCCATAGATATGCCCCTGGAGGGGGCTGAAGCTGGAATAAGAAGGTTGGGTGAGTGGAAGGACTACAAGCTAGCAGGTAATTGGTGAAACCAGGTGAGGAGGTGGGTGGGTGGGTGGATGGAGGAGGGGAAATGAAGTAAGAAGCTGAGAGGGTAAAGGTGGAAGAGGCATAGGGCTGAATGTGAAATCTGATTGGAGAGGTCAATGGACCACAGGAGAAAGGAAAGGTGGAGAGGAACCAGAGGGAGGTGACAGGCAGTGAGGAGAAGAGAAGGGGTGAGAAGGAAACAAGAACAGGGAATGGAAAAAGACCTTTCCAGTCCTGATAAAGGCGTTTGGCCTGAAACTTTGACTTTTATTCCCCCTCCATAGATGCTGCCTGACCTGCAGAGCTTATCCAGCATTTTGTGTCTGTTGCTCAAGATTTCCAGCATCTACAAAATTTCTTGTGATTGTGTTCGGCAGTTTGCTCCTTTGGGTCTTCTACCCATAGGAGAATGAGTATTGGGGGAAAAGAGTCCTTCCATAAACTCCAAGATGATTTATGGAAGGAAATAGAAAATAAAGGAGCAGAGACTCTTCGAAGGACTAACGAGATATTTCTTTAAAGCAAGAAAATCAACATCAAAGAAAGGTGTCGGGATTTAAGATATAGATAATCTCATTGTGAAATTGAAGTGGATTTACATTTTTCAGTCAGTGAGAAAGGATTCCACCTTGTTGCAGTCTATGACTTCAGGGATTCAACCAGCTTTGAATAGGATTTTCCATTTCTCTTATCAGTTGCTGTCAGATGCCTCTTTGGTGTTAGTAACACTGAGTTAATATTGAAGTATATTTCCTGAGTAGCCAATCAGATTGAAATTTTCAGATGAAGTGCAAGTCAGGAAGTAAAATGTTTTCAGATTCAGTTTATTGTCATTTATAAACCACAATATACAATGCCATTAAAAAATGAGACAACGTTCTCCAGAATGAAATCACAAAAAAGCACAAAACAGACCACACAAGAAAAACCACATAACGTTTGGTAATCCCCAATCCAGAGTCCGGAGAGGCTGCTGCGTATCGATATTGCGCTACCGTCTTAGCACGTTCCCCGGAAAGGAACTACAAACCCATCAGACAAACCTAAAGCTACAAGACCTACACAAAACCACATAGTTACATATAGTTATAGTTAACATATAGCTTCAACAGTGCAGACAAAACCATAATTGATAAAAGACTAACTGACAGAGACCACATAATTATAACACATAGTTTCAACAGTGCAAAGCAATACCGTAATCTGATAAAGAGCAGTCCATGGCACGGTTTAAAAGAAAGTCTCAAAGTTTTAAAAGATATTTTAAACATTGTAGAGAACAAAGTATAGCTTACAGTATAGACATAGATTGAGGAAGAAGGTGAAATATCATGAGGAAATTGTAAAAACACGTATTTTGTTTAAATAAAAAGTCTTTTGTTTAAAAGTAATTATAACTTGATATGTCATTAAAAACTTAGTTACACATCAGTGAACAAGATTTAACTTGCACAGAAAATATTGCATTAAAAGTTAATGGTCCAAAGATTCCTAGAAGTCTTTATATCTGTAAATGCCTGAACTTCTGCATTAACTTGCACAAGCACAGAAATCACAAATTTCATTACAATTTCTCATGGAGTCCAGGTGTTGACTGGCATCATTCTGGAAATACACTGAGAAATCAGTCTGCTTTATTTGTGCCAGATTAGACTTGTGGAGGTTCAGATACTCCATTCACATCAAGGTAGAGGAACGTCTGCAGTGGGGAACAGTAAGTTTCAGATCTATACAGTTTATTTAAATTTCTTCTCACTAATGATTAAATTTACTTATTTACCTAATATTTCTAAGGTGTAAATGTTAATAATTTATTTTTAATGATTTGTGACTCTTAAAACAAATACTTGTGAATACCAGAGAGAGAGTACGCCTGAGGACAGCTGGCATATATATCAAACTCAAGGCCCGCAGGCCAAATCCGGCCCGCGGTGGAATTATCTTTGGCCTGCGAGATAATATCTAATTACTATTAAAGCTGGCCCCAGTAATTGAAGCGCCTATGGCGTATGATATGGCTAATGCTGAGTTTATTCAGGTACCAGGTTTTCAGGGTTTTTAGTGTTTATTCAGCAGTCTTGCTCGGCAGTCTTCTTCATAAGAAACGGAATTTGTAAAGTGAAACACTTTGTAGTTATAGCAGAGACTGAGACACATGAGAGCAGGCTGAAAAAATGGAGGCAACGAAAGCTGCGTTCACACGCGTCCGACTGATCCGGCCCGCATGAAGCTGCATTTTGCTCAATCCGGCCCGTGACCTAAAATGAGTTTGACACTCCTGTGTTAAAGCATTTCAAGGGGATTTATTATTGGAGGAACCTTTGGTCCTTCTTATCTTGTTGATTTGGTCAGGGCCAACTGAACACTGAAGAATCTACTAAGGTAAGAGCTGGTTTAGGAGGTTGATGAACACAGGTGGTTCATGGTTCCCAGGAAATTCCAAAGCAATACTTAGGAAAATTCCCAGTTGTATGCTAGTTGCCTTGATTATGAGAACAGTGTATCATTGGATCACTGACCACTTCTTCTGGCAGCTCATTATATATACTGGCAATTGTCTGAGTAAAAATGTTTCTCCTCAGCTTCCATTAAATCTCTTTCCTCTCACCTTAAACCTATGCCCTCTAGTTCTTCATTCCCAAATCCTGGGAAAAAGACTGTGAACATTCAGCCAGTGTGTGCCCTCATCATTTTGCTCACCTCCATAAGATCACTCCTCACTCCGACACTCTAATGGAGGAGACTCAACTTCCATAACTTAGTTCTTCATCACATCAATATTCTCGTAAATTTCCTCTGTGTTCATCCCTGCTTTGTTGCATCCTGCAAGTTGACCAAAACTGAACCTAATATTCCCAATGCCACCTCACCGATGTATTGTACAGTTACAACGTAACATCCCAGCTTGTATGTTCTCCCAAAATGCAACACCTTGCATCTATCCAAATTAAACTCCATTTGCCATTCCTAGACCCATTAACCCAGCTGATCAAGATCCCTCTGTAAACCCTCACAACCATCTTCATTGTGAACAACACCACCTTTTTTAAAGTCACCTGCAAACTTACTAATCATGCCTTGAACATTCTCATCCAAGTCATTGTTATTTACAACAGATAGCAATGGACTTAGCAGTGACCTTTCTGGAGCATCATTTAGTCTTGGACATCCAGTCCATCACCCTCTGCTTCCTACCAACAAACCAGTTGTTTATCAAATTAGTTTGCGCTCCCTGGCTCCCATGCAATGTAGCTTTCCATAGCAGCCTGCCGTGCCAGACCTTATCAACAGCTTTACTAACGTCTGTATGGATTATGTCTACTGCCTTGCCCTATTTGACCTTCTTGGTTGATTCTTCTAAAACTCAGTCAGATTTGTGAGACATGATCACCCACGTGCTGGCTATTTCCTGATGATTCTATCTTGGAAATCCCTTTCCAATCTCAATTTCCACCCTATCTCCTGTTTTCCTTTGTAAGGCCATGTTAACCATTTTAAATTATAAAAATGAGGGCCAAGGGATTAAAAGGGAAGGGTCTATTTTGTTACACATTTGGTTTAGCAAAGAACAGTGGTGAACAGTTACTTTGTCAAACAGGAGGGAAATGTGCTGTCATATCCTCTGAAGATTGCTATTAGGATCACAGTTCTTTTTGATGGTCTTTAATGAGCTGGTTGTGGTGGAAATTATTTTGAAATTTGCAGATGACACAAAACGTTAAAGTGCAGTAAACAGTGAAGAGGATGGTAATGGACTACAGGAGAATATAGGCACATTGGTAACACGGGCAAACATATTGGGATTAAAGTTAATGATGGTCATGCTGAACATTGCATGTTTTGAAACTGTGATTGAAGAAACTTGCCAATTTCTACAGTTAAATTTGCTACATTAATACATCTTGCTGTATGGATCCATAGGAAGCTCTTGGATTTATTCTCTAGATGTCTCTGTATGGATATACTTTGAGATAAAGCTATTTTATTCCTAATCAATCAAAATTCTTACAAGTAATAAAACTGCCCTTCCTAGCTTGATGTGGAACGATGTATTCTCTCTTCCTGATCATTTTCTCTCCTGAAGGCAATTGAGCATCAGGCCTGATGCTAAACTTGTACCTCACTGAAGTTCACACACACAGATATCTATTAAAATCACCAGACAACAACCAGGGCAGGGGCTGTAGGTGATTATTCCCATCTCTGATCTAGAGAGGCTGAGACCAATTATAGTCCTGCTGTTCAGACAAAGCAAAATCAAAGCAGATGACCAGCTTCTTTATCTGAAAGGCTAATTCTACGCTCCCTAGGCACACTATAGAAACACAGAGCCATACTGCATTGAAGCAGGCCCTTTGGACCAATGGCTCATGATGTGAAAGATTCCCATTTGGCCCATAACACTCTAAACATTTCCTATTCATGTACCTGTCTAAGTACCGTTTAAATGTTGTTAATGTACATGCCTCAACTAATTCCTGCAGTAGATCATTCCGTATACTGACCACTCTCTGGATGAAAAAGTTGCCCCTCAGGTTGCAACTGAGGTTGAAAAGTTGCCCCTTATTTCTCCCTTCTCACCTTAAGCCATATACTCAAGTTCCTGATTCCCCAATCTTGGAAAAAAATACTATGCACATTCATCCTATCTATGCCCCTTGATTTGGGGGACATTACCCCTCATTACCCCATGTTCCAGTAAAAATGACTAAACCTACCAAATGTCTCTCCATAACTCAATTTCTTGAGTCCCAGAAATGTCCTTGTAAATCTTGTCTTCACTCTTTCCAGCTTTTATTTTTTATTTTATTTTGGAGCTGTAGCTCAGTAACAGGCACTTCTAGCTTAATGAGCCTGCTCCACACAATTACACCCAAGTGAGCAATTAACCTACTAACCCATACGTCTTCAGAATGTGAAAGGAAACCAGATCACCTGGAGGAACCCATGAGGCCACAGGGAGAACATACAAACTCCTTAAAGACAGTGGCGGAATTGTACCCCTGTCGCTGGCGCTGGAATCCATTACACTAACCGTTGTACTATAGCCAGCCGGTGGTGCAGTGGCATCTGCACAGGACTTCGAGGCGAATGGTCCCAGGTTCAAATCCAGCCAACCCTTTGTGTGCTTTCCATTCGTCCATCCGTCCTGGGTTGAACGTCGATCTAGCAACTCAGCCTCGTAAAAGACAGACAAAATGCTAAAGAAACAGCAAGATTGCCGCCCGATGCACTGCAAGGCAGAAAGGAACAACAACAACAGCAACAGCTATGCTACCATGCCACCTATAAATGACATCTTTCCTATAGCTGGCTGAGCAAACTGCACACATTAGGGACTGTAGAAGTGAGCCAAAGTCATGGTCCCTAATGCAGATTATAGAAGAGGAGGCATTTGCTGAGTTGAGGCAAATATTTGTATTTTGAACATTTTTGGGAGGTTTATTACCTTTGTATTAACTGAATATATAACTATATATGTTATCAATTAACAATGTAATCCCAACAATTGTGTAACAATACTATGTATATCCATTATTTTGATATTAATAAAAAGATTGGAGAAAAAGAAAAGAGGCAAATTGGGGTAGACAAATCCTCAGGACCTGACAAAGTGTTTCCATGGACCCTAGTGCAGAAATTTCAGGGGCCCTAGCAGAGATATTTAAAACATCCTTAGCCACAGGTGAGCTGCCAGAGGATTGGAAGATAACTAAAGTTGTACCATTGTTTAAGAAAGACTTGAAGAATAAGCCGGGAAAATATAGGCCATCAGCATTGAGTAAGTTATTGGAAGGTATTCTAAGGAACTGGATATATAAATATTTGGAGAGACAGGGACTGATTTTATTTTATTCCTTTACAGTATGTGGGCATTGCCAGCTAAGCCAGCATTTATTTCCCATCCCTAGTTGCCCTTGAGAAAGGTAGCCTACTTAAACTGCTGCAGTCCGTGAGGTGTAGGTATACCCACAGTGCTGTTAGGGAGGGAATTCCAATAATTTTGGCCCAGCGACAATGAAGGAACAGTGATATGTTTCCAAGTCAGGATGGTGAGTGTCTTGGAGGAGGATTTCCAAGTGATGTTCCCAGGTATCTGCTGTTCTCGTCATTCTAGACAGTAGCTGTCATGGGTCTGGAAGGTGCTGCCATAGGAACCGGTGTGTTGTTGCAGTGCATCTTGTAGATCGTACACACTGCTGCAATTGTTCATTGATGGTGGAGGGATTGGATGCTTGTGGAAGGGATATAAATCAAGTGGGCTGCCTTGTGCTGGATGGTGTCAAGCTTCTTAAGTGTTGATGGAGCTGCACTCATCCAGGTGAGTGGCGAGTATTCTATTACACTCCTGACCTGAAACTTGTAGACGGTGGACAGGAGGTGAGTTACACCACAGAATTCCTAGCCTTTGACCTGCTCTGATAGCCATGGTGTGTATATGGCTAGACCAGTTCAGTTTCCTGTCAATGGTAACCCCCCAGGATGTTAATAGTAGGGGATTCAGTGATGGTAATGCCATTGAATGTCAAGGGATGATGGTTAGAGTCTCTCTTGTTGGAGATGGTCATTGCACTTACATGGCTCAAATGTTACTTGCCACTTGTCAGCCCAAGCCTGAATATTGTCCAGGTCCTGTTGCATTGTATATGAACTGCTTCACTATTTGAGGAGTCACAAATGGTGCAGAACATTGTGCAGTCATCTGCGAACATCCTCACATTGGATCTTATGACAGAAAGAAGGTCATTGATGAAGCAGCTGAAAGTGGTTGAACCTAGGACACTTCCCTAAGGAACTTCTGCAGTGATGTTCTGAGGATGAGATGATTGACCTCCAACCACTACAACCATCTTTCTTTGTGTCAGGTATGATTCCAACCAGTGGAGGGTTTTCCCCCTAATTCCCATTGACTCCATTTTAGCTAGGGCACCTTGATGCCATACTCAGTCAAATGCTGCCTTGATGTCAAGGGTTATTACTCTCACTTCACCTCTGGTATTTAGCTCTTTTTTTGGACCAAGGAGGTGATGAGGTTAGGAGCTGAGTTGTCTTGATGGAACCCAAACTGGGCATCTGTAAGCAGGTTGTTTGCTAAGTAAGTGCTACGTGATGACCCCTTCCATTACTTTACTGATGATTGAGAGTAGGCTGATAGGGTAGTAACTGTGAGGTTTGACTTTCCTGTTTCTTGTGTACAGGACAATTTTCCACATTGCCGGATAGTTGACATGGCTTTGTACATGGTAGGTCATTTCTGATTAATCTTACAAGGTTTTTTACTAGGAAGACAAGGCAGTGGATGTTGTCTACGTGGACTTTAGCTAGGCCTTTGACAAGGTCCCTCACTATGGAAAGTTGGTCAAGAAGGTTCAGTCACTTGGTATTCAAAATGATGTAGAAAAATTGGATTAGGAATTGACTTTGTGGGAGAAGTCAGAGAGCAGTAGTTGATGGTTACCTCTCAGACTGGAGGCCGTGACTAGTGGAGTGCTACAGGGATTGGTACTCAGTCCATTGTTGTTTGTCACCTATATGAATGATCTGGATGATAATGTAGTAAAATGAATCAGCAAATTTGCGAATGACACCAAGATTGGAGGTGTAGTGACAGCTAGGAAGGCTGTCAAAGTTTGCAGTAGAATCTGGACCAGTTGGAACAATGGGTTGAAAATGGCAGATGGAATTTAACGTAGACATGTGTGAGGTGTTGCACTTTGTGAAGACAATCCAGGGTAGGACTTCTACGATGAGCTGTAAGACACTGAAGAGTGCAGCAGAACAGACAGATCTGGGAGTACAGATCCATAATTCTTTGAAAGTGACATCATAGGTAGGGAGGGTCATTAAGAAACCTTTTGGCACATTCGGCTTCATAAATCAGAGTATTGAGTACAGGGGTTGGGATGCTATGTTGAAGTTGTATAAGATGTTAGTGAGGCCTAATTTGGAGTATTGTATGCAGTTTTGGTCACCTACCTACAGGAAAAATATCAATATAATTGAAAGAATGCGGAGAAAATCTACAAGGATGTTGCCGGGATATGAGGAGCTGAATTATAGTGAAAGGTTGAACAGGTTAGAATTTTATACTCTAGACCATAGAAGATTGAGGGGAGATTTGATAGGGGTATACAAAATTATGTGGGGTATAGATAAATTAAATGCAAGCAGGCCTATTCCACTGAGATTGGGTGAGACTAGAACTAGAGGTCATAGATTAAGGATGAAAGGTGAAGTGTTTAATAGGAACATGAGGGAAAACTTCTTCACTCAGAAGGTGATGAGAGTGTGGACGTGGGTTGAATTTTAATATTTAAGAGAAATTTGAACATGGATGGGAGTGCAGGTTAATGGGACTAGGGTTGGCATGGACTAGATGGACCAAAGAGCCTGTTTTGGTGCTATAGTGTTCTAGGATTTTATGACAATATTCCAAATGTGGCCTCACCAACATATATAACTGCAACATAGAATGTACTTAACATCCTAACTGATGAAGAAGCCTTCATCATCACCCTTTCTACCTACAATGCCCCTTTCAAAGAATCATCTATTATGCTTTTCCATGCTAGCATTATTTTGGTTCTTGTCTGGTGTCAATAAGCTGGACACTAATATTTAGATGAATTTGGCTTTTTTCTAGCAGCAGGGATTTAATTGGTTACATCATTAAAATAGCAGAGCAGAACTGATGAGCCAAATGGCCAAATTCTGCTTTTATGTGTTATGGTCTTATTAGTCAAGATGTGAAAGGTTATGAAGAAAAGGCAGGAGAATGGGGTTGAGGGGGAAAATGGATCAGCCATGATGAAATGGCAGAGCAAACTCAATGGGGTGAATGACCCAATTCTGCTCCTGTCTTATCGTGGAACTAAAATATATCAGTGTGCATTTCACCTACCAGAAAATGCACAAGTAACTTGAATGCAACTTTTGAATATGCACTTTTATGAAGATGAAATATAGATTATTACTCACCTGAATTCCAGATATGCTTTTGTGTGCAATGCTTAATTTAAAGGCTATAATTTCATAAACCAACAAAGACTGTAGAAATAGTGTTGAGGCTAGAGATGTTCAACTTTATTAAGTCCAAATTGGCCAGCAACTTCTAGTGACCAGAAAATTGCTGTCCTGGTTACCCTGCTCCTTGACAAGCTTTTCTCTGACAGTATTTAACTTTGATATTCACACTGAGAGACTTGAAACAAAGTGGTATCCACAGCTACACAAGAAATACTCAACAAATATGTCAGAGAAAGTACAAAGCTGTCCACTTCTGTGTCTGTATATTTTAATGTCCTAAGTACTACTAGATCATTGCTCAGTTTGAAAAATTATATTTTACAAATATGTACTCTCATTTTGTAAGATTTTAAATATTTAAGATTCAGAAGAAAATGAAAACTTAATTTTGTTTTAAACTTTTTTTCCTCTTTATTCTCCCTTAACTCTAACTTTCATTATCAAACCATGCACAGAAGGCAAGAGAAATAGAGGGAAAGAATTAACTATCATAACAATGCTCAAACAAGAGGAAATCTGCAGATGTTCAAATTTCAAGCAACACACACAAAATGCTGGAGGAACTTAGCAGGCCAGGCAGCATCTATGGAAAAGAGTACAGTCAATGTTTTGGGCCAAGACCCTTCATCAGGACTGAAGAAAAACAAGATGAGAAGTCAGAGGAGTGCATGTCAGGAAGTGTATGGTCATGCACTTTGTCGAAGAAATAAAAGAGTGGACTATTTTCTAAATGGAGAGAAAATTCAAATATCTGAGGTGCAAATGGATTTGGGACTCCTCATCTAGGATTCCCTGAAGGTTAATTTGCAGGTTACTTTACTTTACTTTACTTTATTGTCACCAAACAATTGATACTAGAGCATAAAATCATCACAGCGATATTTGATTCTGCGCTTCGCACTCCCTGAAGTACAAATCGAAGTAAATATAATAAAAATTTAAATTATAAATCATAATTTGAAAATAGAAAAGGGAAAGTAAGGTAGTGCAAGTCAAGTCCAGATATTTGGAAGGTACGGCCCAGCTCCAGGTCAGGATCCGATCAGCAGTCTTATCACAGTTGAAAAGAAGCTGTTCCCAAACCTGGCCATAAGAGTGTTCAAGCTCCTGAACCTTCTCCCGGAGGGAAGAGGGACAAAAAGTGTGTTGGCTGGGTGGGTCGTGTCCTTGATTATCCTGGCAGCACTGCTCCGACAGCGTGCGGTGTAAAGTGAGTCCAAGGATGGAAGATTGATTTGTGTGATATGCTGGGCTATGTTCATGATCTTCTGCAGCTTCTTCCGGTCTTGGACAGGACAACTTCCATACCAGCTTGTGATGCACCCTAGAAGAATGCTTTCTATGGTGCACCTATAAAAATTAGTGAGGGTTTTAGGGGACAGGCCAAATTTCTTCAGCTTTCTCAGGAAGTAAAGGCACTGGTGGGCCTTCTTGGCAGTAGACTCTGCTTGGTTAGACCAAGTCAGGTCATTTGTGATATTCACCCCGAGGAACTTAAAGCTTTTTAACTGTTCCACCTGCGCACCACCGATGTAGATGGGGTCATGCGGTCCACTACTCCTTCTGAAGTCAACAACCAATTCCTTCGTCTTGCTGACATTGAGGGATAGGTTATTGTCTTCACACCATGCCACCAGGTTCTAAATTTCCTCTCTGTACTCAGACTCATCATTACCCAAGATACGGCCAACAATTGTGGTGTCATCAGCAAACTTATATATTGAGTTTGATAGAAACTTGGCTACACAATCATGGGTGTACAATGAGTACAGCAGGAGGTTGAGTACACAGCCTTGTGGGGCACCGGTGCTCAGAGTGATTGTAGAGGAGAGCTTGTCCCCTATTTTTATAGCCTGGGTCCTGTCTGTGAGGAAGTTGAAGATCCAGCTGCAGATCTGAGTGCTAAGACCCAGGTTCCGGAGCTTAGGAATCAGTTTATTTGGAATGATGGTATTAAAGGCAGAGCTGTGTTCAATGAAAAGGAACCTTACATATGTGTCTTTATTCTCCAGGTATTCTAAGGAGGAATGTAGTGCCAGAGAGATGGCATCTGCCATTGACCTGTTGCTCCAGTAGGCGAATTGCAAAGCATCAAGGTTGACCGGTAGGCTATGATTGATGTGTGCCATAACCAATCGCTCGAAGCATTTCATAGCAATTGATGTCCGAGCCACAGGTCGATAGTCATTCAGGCATGCCACCTTGCTTGAAATAGTGATGAGGAAGGCAAGTGCAATGTTAGCATTCATTTCAAGAAGACTCAAAAATAAAAGCAAGGATTTAATGTTGAAACTTTATACAGCACTGTTGAGGCTTCACTTGGAGTATTGTGAGCAGGATGTGCTGACATTGGAGACAGTTCAAAGGAGGTTCACGAAAATTATTCCAGGATTGAAAGGCTTGTCATGTGAAGATTGTTTGATGGCTCTGGGTATCTACTCACTGAAAATCAGAAGAATGAAGTTTGACCTCATTAAAACCTATTGAATGTTGAAAACCCTCAACAGAGTGGGTGTGGAGAGGATGTTTCCTATGGTGGGGGAGTCAAAGACCGTAGGACACAGCCTTCAAATAGAAGGATGTCCTTTTAGAACGGAAATGATGAGGAATTTCTTTAGCCAAAGAATGAAAAATATGTGGAATTCATTGCCACAGCCAGCTTTGGAGGCCAAGACATTGGCTATATGTAAGGTAGATATTGACAGATTCTTGATTAGTTGGGGTAGAGGGGATCAGAGAGGAGGCAGGAAATCAGGGCTGGGTGAAAATAGATCAGCCACAATGAAATGACAGAGCAGATTCAATGGGCCAAATGGCCTAATTCTGCTCCAATATCTTATGGTCTTAAAGGCTTGCTGACCAAAACTGATTAACAATGGGGTTCCAAGATTCTCAGCACAACCCCCTCATGATTTATATTCAACGGTGGACTTTAGTTCAAACACTCATCTGAGGGATAGGATCTCCTGTCAATATAATACTCCACCACCACAGCACTTTAGATTATTGTCTGGAGCCCTGGTGTAGATTTAATCCTTCTCAAGTAGAACGTTGCCAACTGTGTTAAATTGATAGTAAAAAGAAAAGGCAACGAGATGGAAAGGGGCGGACCTGGGGGAAGACTAGAAGCTGAGTCGGCAGAAGTTGAGTCGACAATGTAAATGTTTTGATATTCCTTCACACAATATTGCACTGGTGTTAGAATTTAAAGGGGATCAATAGGGAAATTCATTCTGTTAAAACAACAAAAAGCAGTTTGTAAGTGCAGATCATATATCGAAGTACTTTTAAGTCTTTCTGAAATTTCATGGAGTTGAAAATCATCAATCTATTTCCAGCTTATGAACTGTGTGACTGTTAAAAAGGATAAAAACGGTTTATAGTGATGCTCTAACGAGGTCCCGCTGAATCCGATTTAGTAATTAATTTCAAATATACAGCCATAACAACCTCTTACTCAATGTCAGCAAGACCAAGGAGGTGATTATTAACTTCACGAGAAGGAAACCATAGGTTCATGAGCCAGTCATCGTAAGATTAGAGGTGGGGAAAGACAGCAACCTTAAAGTCCTCGGTGTTAGTATTTCAGAGGACTTGTCCTGGGCCCAGCACGCAGATGCAATTACAAATAAAGCACGGCTTTATTCCTTTACATAAGAGTTTGAGAAGATTCGGCATGACATTTAGAACTTTGATAAACTCTCGATGTGTAGTGGAGAGTATATTGACTGGCTGCATAACAGCATGGTATGGAAACACAATACTCTTATATGGAAAATCTAACAAAAAGTAGTAGATACGACCCAGTCCATCACGGGGAAAGCCCTCCCCACCATTGAGCATATCTACACGAAACGTTGACGCAGGAAAGCAGCATCCATCATCAGGGACCCCCAGCACCCAAGACGTGCTCTCGTCTCGCTGCTGCCATTAGGAAGAAGGTAAGGATCCTCGGGACTCCCACCAACAGGTTCAGGAACAGTATTGCCCCGCAGCTAACAGACTCTTAAACCAAAGGGGATATCACTTAACTTCACTTATCCCGCAATTGAAATGTTCTCACAACCTATGGACTCACGTTTAAAGACTCATCTCTAAAGACTCATCTCGTGTTCTCGATATTTATTGCTGATTTATCTTTATTATTTCTTTCTTTTTGTATTTGCACAGTTTGGTGTCTTTTGCACACTGGTTGAACGTCCAAGTTAGTCCAAGTCTTTTATTGATCATCATAGTAATTATTCTATGATGGTTTTATTGAGTACGCCCGCAAGAAAATGAATCTCGGGGTTTTATATGTGATATATGTGCTGTACTTTGATAATAAATCGACTTTGAACTTTGTTACTGGTGCTAGTGGGCAGTTTGAAGAAACATCTGTAAATAGATAATACATACATTTTGTAGGAGTACAACACAAATAAAGATATACTCCACCTCAAATAAAACATGTTTGAAAGTTGCTGTTTCAAGTTGGCTTATTTTATGACTTCACTTCTTAAAGACTTGAAATGGAAATCAAAGAAAGCCAGCGCATGTTGTTTTGGAGTAACGGACTTTATAAGTTCGTAACTAAAGACGAGCCATGATTAAAACTGAGGATTATATTGGCTGAAAAGCCCGAAACTAAATATGCTGCATCCAGTCCTCTCGGGTTTCCGCAAGGATCGCACGGAAAAAATGTTGAAGCTTTTCACTCAGCGTTCAAAGGCACTTCAAGTTTTATTTGGCATCTACATTCTCTTTTGTGCCCACAGCTTTCTAGTTTTATTTCTAACACAGTGGAATGGAAGCAGCTTCATCTTCCTTGATAAGTTTCCGACAAGTTGCTCAACGTTTTCTCTTCCAACAGATGTGCAAATACGAATATATTCGTGTTATTCCCAGTACAGTTGATTTGGCACTTTGAACTGGGACAATGCTATGAACAAGTTAGGGTTCTTTTTTACTATTGGTGCAGGGCGACTTTTTTTAAGCAAAGTTTCAAAGTGTAAGCATTATAAACAAACCATCATATTGCCGTCCATAGATCCTCCTGACTTGCTGAGTTCCTCCAGTAAATTGTGTATGTTGCTCAAATTGTCCAGCATCTGCAGAATCCCTTGTGTTTATGATCAGATTCATGTTTTGGAAGCAAGCAACACCGAACATCCAGCAAGTGTTTGACTATTTTCCCTTAGGCCAGAGCGTTACTGGTGGCAGTGTCTATGGATCTGAGTTCATTGCTCTCGCTCGCGGCTATGGGTTAACAAATAACCGTTCACCCTCTTTCCTCACCCAGTTCCTATTAACCAATTATCAGTGCTCTTAAATCACCACAGGCTGCCACTTTAATCCGATCAACGCATTCAATTCCCTTTTCCACTTACTTAAGGAATTAATATTTCATTAGTGTTTTTAGCAAATCTTGTGAGAAAGGGAAATTAAACATGTCGTACAACAATTTATCAAACCCCCGCGGTTTCTGGCCTCGGGCATCGGATAAACAAGCGGCTGAAGGATTAGCGGCGATTAGCAGCCAAAACAGCCCCGGGCGGCCAAATAAAATACCCAGACTAACTGCTTTCCAGCCACATGGCAGGGATTTAAACCCTATAAGCAAAGGGATGGAATAGAATATAAATGTTTTGCTTAACCAGAGGAAGCACTGCGCTCACAAGCCAATTGCGGAATCCATTAAGCTAATTTATTAAATGCAATTTGCTTTGTGTCATTGAGCTGAGTAATGCTGAAGAGAAAGAAATAGCAGCCCTCTTGTGTTGGAAACAAACCAGAGGCGACTAAAAACTGGACAGACATATAGTGGGGAAGATGGGGGGGGGGGGGGGTGAGTGGAAGAAAGATACGAGTGCAAATACTATACGCCAATTTATACAGATGTAATATGTTAACATACAAAGGAAAATATTTGAACAATATGCAGTCATGCCCAAAGACAAATAGAAACACGTGAAGACGCAGGGAGATTCGACCATCAACAATAATGTGGTACATTCTTTTCCTAATTGTGTAGGATAAATTTCCCAACATAGCAATTCGGCTTGAAAGAATTATTCGAAAACATTTGGACACGCTCCTTTTAAGATTGATGAGTTGCTAGAAGTTCAATTTTTTTCGTTTTTAAAGATTTTTTGCTATTACTTTATTTACAAATGGATGTTCAATTAAATTCTAGTGAAACATGAAACATTGATATTCTGAACTATATAAACATCTAAACTAGTTTACTTATTACAGTAGCTACAGATAATATATGCAAATATTTCACATCCCACACCACCCGACCCCTCCCTATTACATAGGTAGACTTTCTTTTGCTGTTTGTCTCTGATTATAAATATTTTGAAAGGTGACAGGTTCCTGGTTTATTGCGGTTAATTTTCAAAACGCAAACCTCCCATAAAATAAATTCAGTATCAAATAAACAATGTGCACGTTTCAAGATCTGTAATATAGATAATCAAAATGATAACTGTAGGAGTTATGAATAGGCACATCCATCTTAAATTAATTGCATGGACGTTTAAAAAGTTACCATAGTCATTGGTCTTCAATGAATGAAAATGTATGCACTATTCCAGAATGATGGACTCCTAAATCTATCTCTGAAAGGCGTTACTTACCAATAATGTACTCCCTTATTATTATTCCATAATGCCTTACAATATTTAACAGCAATATATGACTTCTGAAATCAGTGTTTAAATAGAACATCAGTTCAAATAACATTTGAGTAATGTGTTTACTGTGTTGTGAATACCAGACATCTGTTCTGAAGACAGTAATCGTGCTCCCTTCCTATTTACATATACTCAGCAAATATGGTATTTATAAATTAATAAACTAGAGTGAATCCTAACTTCTGATTGTTCTGATAATCCTACTGCTTTATATAAATGACTGCACCATAAGAGGTCATGCATTTTATAGGAGATGTTGTGCATCAGCATACAGTATGTTTTCTTTATCAGGTATAACACAATTTCTGTTCTAACGGCGGTCTGTTAAGTAATTTGCGGAAAGCTAACAAAGTCTGGCTACATCCTCATAGCGCCTGTTTAAAACTATTAGTTTCCTTTTTAATCAAAGCGTTGTTGTGTCAAAATGCACAATTTTCGCCATGAATCTCACCGGCTTGTTACAGTTCACCAGTTGACCTTGAAATGTTTGCGCTCTTGAACATCTTCTCTTCGGCCCCCATCTGGAAATTCCAGGACTTAAAGAAACAGCAAAATGCAGGAGGCTGATAAAAAAAATTCAGTGTAATGATAATTTGCATAATATTTTAAACAATATAAATAGATTTTATAAACATTTCCTTCAGAGTAAATTACTGGGTTTTTGTAATTATTATTCTGCCTTGTGAAAGATTTACAAAAAAAATCTCTGCTCTTTAGCTGGTGCTGTCCTAATGCATTTAACTTCAGCCATCAGATATGATTAAACACCTGCTGTTGTGGGGAAACAAAGCACACTAATCCAATATGTATTTCTGACATCTTAAATATCACCCATTCCCCTGACAACAGGCACAGCTTTTCCGCGGTATGGAATTCCAAAGCATATTTTTCTAATTTATGGATGGACAATAAATCAAAATTAAGTCTTGGACAATGAAATATACATCAGTGCTGAATGAACTGACTGCAAACTAGGCCACAGAGCAGCACAGAGGAGAATATTACATTAAATGAATCCTAAATAGAGCCTCCAGTATTTTTTATGAACAGTGTATGAAACAAGTGTATTATTACAATTTTCGATTAGAACTGTGTGGAGCATAATGAGTTTTTTGCATGATTTCAATAAGCGACTTGGAAATGTTTATATTTTAACAGTGCCCTGGATCTTCAAGAAAAAAATCAAATTGATCAGCGCTATTTTGAATTAATGTCTTTATTGTTCAATATGAATCAATATCAGGACAATGATATACACACTTAAAATTGGCTCCATACACGGTTTTTAATTTACTTGTGTTTATTTGCCATTGTTATAATGTGGTTAATCACAATGGGATTGGGTGTATTTAAGGCAGAGCATGAAAGGTTACAGGGAGAAAGCGGAAGAAGGTGGTTGAGAAGGAAAATGAAATGGCGGAGCAGAATCGATGGGCCGAATTGCTTAATTAAGCTCCTATCTCTTATGGTCTTATGGAGATGCCTATTTCAACTAACAAGGGAGTTTATTTTTGTTCACGGTAAAATTACTCTCTCGAACACCACGAATACTCATGTTAGCATGTCCCGAAATAAGTGTGGATAGGTAACCTCGCCTAGGATGATCCCATATCTGCAGTCATCCTTGATTTAGAAAGAGTTTACTGATTTGTCCGACTATTATAATCACGCTTTGCCAATGCTGGATTTGATCTCAACACTCTTAATCAATGTCCTTGGAAGAAATGGTGGAGCTTGCACATTTATTGTTATACATATAATTGAATTGGTTTTAAAACTCCATTTTTTCTGAAACATTTCGCGTACGCAGTTTTGCAAGGTTTTCGTATCCACCTGCCAACTTTCGTACCCTTTTTTGGTCCGATTTCTGTTGAGCAGATGTTGCTGACCTTCCAGTTTTGTCATATCTGTCTACCTCACCACTCCTATTGACTCCTTTACATTCTTTCTCTTGTTGATATGTATTACATATTCAGGACATTGTTAACTGCTTCCCACTGATTGACTGACTGCTCTGTCGTGCCTTTAAACGGTAGCAACTCAAGGCATTGTTGTAATAATGGAAACCACAATTAGAGACAAACTAGCCATAGCGGCCCGTCTCATTACTTGGCAGAGTTTTATTTAAGAATTAAAAGCGAACTCGTTTGTTCTCCATTCACAGTCTGTATAACCATTAATTACCGGAATAGAGGAATTTGGCGCTGGATAGGGGGCTGCTTACAAAACAGCAAAACCTCGCAGCATGAGCATGTGACGATTTTTCATTCTTTGTCTCGCATGAGTTCTGTCCCTACAACAGAGGATCTAATCAATCTGCCGGCTATTAAGCTTGTTAATTGATAATGCATACTAATTAGACTCTGCGCGGTTACTTGAGAGATTTTGCAAAGGTGATTGTAGGCACAGTTCCAAATGGAGTTTAAAACAGGTTACGTGAGGTGAGCCCATAAGAAGCCAGAGGAGGGAGTATTTTTTTAATCAGAGGACGATAAATTAATAAGGACCGCGCTGCTTAGTTGTTTAAAATTACACATTAGCCCAAAACATAGATGTTTAGACAGCATTAAGTATTTTGGAAGACCTTCCAACGTTGACCAGTACTGAGAAACTGAATGCCAATGGGAATAATCGGAGAGTGAATTCATCTTTTGGTTTTCAAAGATCATTCCTATTTGTGAGAATGTTCCACAGTTGCTTGGCTTCCAGAACTGCAAATTCGTTCTCTCATATTGACCACTTGTTAAATCTTTTTGTTTGTTTCCCGCCATCCTCCAGGGACACAGAGACAGACAGGCTTGCCAGATTCATTTTCTGATCAAAGCTGTTTGATTTGGTCAATTTTGCCACATTGGAGACGTTCTCTATTACAGAGATAAATAGCCTTGGGCTAACTGTCAACGAAAACTTGTAAGCTAATAAATTATTCCAATTTCTTCCCGCGGATTTCTCTGGAGACAGCCCTAGGAAATACACTTTTTGATTAGTAAATTTCTCTGTGTGTGTGTCTGGACATTCAAATATGTCTACTTTGATTAGCGCCATTGCTTTTCAAGTGGATGTTGGCTGAGGGGCTGTCAGTTTAAAGCAACCCTGCTGCATAATGCATAGGCAATGCCCGGAAACAGCAGTCTTAGCCAGGCTGGGAATGGCGGGAAAATTGCCCTGACAACCCTCTACCACTGCAGATTTATCAGGGAGCTAAACAGTAGTTTCAGCACAGGTCAGATACACCGATAGCCTCCTTCGCTGTTGAAGTGAGTTCAGGCCGCTGCAAAAGGTTGGGTGAAAGGAAAAAATATGAACAGCTGATGTGTCAAGACCGGGTGAAATTGATTACCTCCCAACATAAGGCATCTCTTTGACATTTTATTGCCCATAAAGAGGTGCTATCTGTTTCAGTTTGCTTCCCAGCTGGATAACAGCTAGTCTTCTGTTTACCTAATAACTAACGGCACTACGTGTTATTATGGAAACAACATTTTCACTATAACAAATCAATCGGTGCGTGTGAACACAAACACAAAGATCATTTATCAACTGCAAAAAATCTAAATTATGACCTTTTCCCAAAAGGACCCAACAAAGAATAAAGTAGAATTTAACATTTGTGAATGTGAGATTGGAGGGTCAGTGCCTTTTACTTTACCATCATATTGTTGTTTCACCTTATATGAAACTTATGTTTTTGCGAGATGATGCTTAAGTAATTACATTTTGCTGGGATTCACCGGCTCCTTGTTCTTTTGCAAGCTTATCTTCTCCAATATTTATAACCTAATAAGATAGCAGAATGAATAACTTTTGAAGCTTCAGCTGAAACGTTCTTCCTCTTCACCATAACCCAAATTTCAGTGAATTTATTAACTATCAGAAGTTTCCTGAGGAGATGTTACTGTTATCAGGTGTGCCCAAAATTAAGACACACACCCTCACCACTCTCTGCCCCCCAAACAGAATCAATTTCCTCAAGTATATTTTATGTATTATTATGCATTAATTAAAGTAATCAACATCACCAACCTTACAATTAAACAAGGAGAGGACTATTATTACTGGACAAGTATGGGTCTGGAGTTTGCTCCGCCATTCAATGTATTGGTGGCTGATCTGTGAATTAATACTATAATGCATTTCTTTCCGTTTCTTCCCTTAATTGGCTTGGTAACAAAAATCTGTCAATTTGATTTAAACTTTACAATTGAATTGGTATTATATACTGTTTGTTGAAAAGTTTAAAAATAATTTTTTCAAGATGTTTCCTAATTTGACTCCTGAAAGACGACTCCAGTTTTTAAATGATGCTTCGATCTATCCTATTCCCTATAATATCTTGAACTTCAACTCCTTAATCTACTAAATGTCAATGACTACAACTTTAGTTTTGCCAGTTTTCTCCTTGTTATTCAACATTTAGAGTCAGTTAAATCTATTTTGCATTTATTCTGCTACTAATATATCTTAAATTAACAACCAATATAGCAAAATTCTACCCTTCCATTCCAGTTCATATATAAAAACCATCATTCATTAACATTATAAATTTCTTTAACTTGTCTATAACATTTTCAAGTACTCTTGTATGCCAAGCCCAGATATTCATCCTATGGCTTAGTAGCATAAACATGTGACATCTTAATTATTTGCCAGTGAATTTGATGAAGGTAGGTTATGATAAGGAGATTGTCATTTTCTCTCTCTTTACATTATTCCTAAAATATAGTATCTTTGGACCTTCATTGTTTCCAGCTTTTCAACATCTGGAAAGTATTCCATTCTATCCTTCTTAGGTCTAAAGTGGACGATTTCATTGAAATCCATTTGCCACTGTTTTATCCATTTGCTTTAATCTATTGATATTGATTTGTAATTTAATGGTTCTATCTACACTGTAGACAATGCCGTCTATCTTTGTGTCATTGGTAAATTTGGATATGTGGTTTTCTATCCTATCATCCAGGTGGTTAAAAACATTGTGGAAATTTGAGGGCCTACCACATATTTTGGCAGCAGATCACTATTCACATCCTTCAATCTGAGCAGCTTCACGTTAACTTCACTCTTTCTTCCTTTCTCATGATACTAAATCATTTAACTGTGTCAATAATTTCACTTCACTTACAAGAGATTAATTGTATGATGTTTTTTCAAATGTACACTGGAATGCTTGTTTTCTATAGCAGGTGAGATTAGGACCAGAGGGCATAGTGTCAGAATAGAGGGATGTGAATTTAGAACAGAGATTAGGAGGAACTTTTTTAACCAGGGGGTAGTGAATCTGTGGAATTCATTGCTACAGACGCCTGTGGAGGCATTGGGTACATTTAAAGCAAAGTTGATAGGTTCTTGATTAGTCAGGGCATCAAAGGTTATGGGTTATCAAAGGGAGGAAAATGGGGTTGAGAGGGATAAAAATAAATAAAAACTCACATTCAGTGATAGGATAGTGTCTTCAACTGTAAATTTTACAAGGAAGAAATGAAGTGAAACATCTGGGAAGGCAGATTATTAACTGAGACAACAAATCTGGCAGCAAAAGCTTAGTTTCTGCTCTAGGCTCCTAGGGCTCAGTCCTCTACATCTACCATCTGAGGACCTGTTGCCACATGGATCACAGTGCTTTGGTTATATGTACAATACACTGTAGATGTTCAGTTTGTACAATTCTAAAGAGTAGGCATAGGAACAAAATCATAGAAAATATGAGCAAAGGTAGGTCCTTTGGTCATTTGTACTTGTTCTTCTTTGTGGTGGCGTGTTGGGGAGGAAGCATTAAGAAGAGGGACGCCTCACGTCTTAATAAGCTGGTAAGGAAGGCGGGCTCTGTCGTGGGCAAAGTACTGGAGAGTTTAACATCGGTAGCTGAGCGAAGGGCGCTGAGTAGGCTACGGTCAATTATGGATAACTCTGAACATCCTCTACATAGCACCATCCAGAGACAGAGAAGCAGTTTCAGTGACAGGTTACTATCGATGCAATGCTCCTCAGACAGGATGAAGAGGTCAATACTCCCCAATGCCATTAGGCTTTACAATTCTACCGCCAGGACTTAAGAACTTTTTAAAAGCTATTATTAATGCTTTTTGAGATAGTGATTTAGATGCATATCATATTTTTTTACTGAGTTAAGTATTGTATGTAATTAGTTTTGCTACAACAAGTGTGTGGGACATTGGAAAGTTGAATTTCCCCATGGGGATGAATAAAGTATCTATCTATCTATCATTAAGATCATGGCTGATCGTTTAACTCAGCATTACTCTCATGCACTAGCCCTTTTAATCCTTTGATGGTTTAATATCTAATAATCTATAGAAAAAAGAAACACAGAGGCCAGGTAATGTAAGACTCACAAGATGCTGGAGGAACTCAGCAAGTCAGGTATTTTGTTTGTTTGTTCAAAATTTCCAGCAGCTGCAGAACCTCTTGTATTTATGGAGAGCAGGTAATGGGCCAGATTGTGGATTTCTTAAACTCACTATAAAAAGCAACTGAAAGGAATGGCATCACATGTTCCTTATTTTGTATGTTATCCAAACATGATTTATACCAAGTGAACTCTGGTCAGGCCTTTCTCTTCCCTGTAAAGTTACTTACTAGATATCTCAGCAGTTATATTTGCCTTTGAAGAAGTTGTAATAAGGATGTACTGGAATGTCCAGATAATTCCTAGATTTGTTACTGTCCTGGGTCCTTTTTCTATAAATATAGATCTAACACAGTATGAATTAGCTCTTATAGATAAAAATTGCTTTGCCTGCTCAAGTGTGTGACTGATGTCACTAAATCCAGGAAGATATCTACAGCAGGTTTGATTCTGGAACAGACCCATTATCAGTGAAGCAGATTAAGCAAATCATTTAACACACAGAAAATGATCTCAAGGTTTCAAAAGGAAGTTATCTATATTTATTGGTCTACTTATCGGGATTACTGGAAAATATTAGTTTTCATAAGTTCACAAGTTATTAAACTTGTTATAACACACAACTTATTAAAATAGTAAATACAATAAGAGTTATTAAACATTATTTATAACACATACAGTTTTTATGTAACTCTACCCTAAATTCTTGAGTCTGTAGTTTATGTAATGATAATGATGATCTTTAAAGTTGATGGTATATTCAATAGATGTAAAGTGTAACAAGTTGAAACATTTATTATACTTATGCATGAGAGAATAGTTTCAGCATTTCATTGGTTTTCTATGACAAGAAAATATATTAGAAACACCTCAGTGATATATTTCATGAATATTAATGAAGAACTCAAAAAGGGCTATGAGAGTTGCTTTCTGAGAGCGGAGATAGTAACATTTCAAACAGCTGCTCTAGGAATAGCCACTAAGAACAAGCGATTCAGGAATTCAAGTTTGAATCCTTTTCTTCCTACAGGAAGTTTTGCATATATGGAAGTAATCATTTGTTTTTCTTTGTAAAATTAATATAACTAACATAAATTTACAGGATAAAATAAGAAAAAGGTTGAATAGCTTCAAAAGGTTGAAAGGTTAAAAGGAACTAAGTGGCATTGATTGGGAGCAGCTGCTGTCAGACAAGTCCATGCCTGACATGCGAAAATTATTTGGAGACCTGCTGATCAGAGTTCAGGATTGGCACATTCTAGTAAGGAGTCAGGTCAAGGATGGTATGATACAGTAACCTTTGATGACCTAAGAGGTCCAGAATATAGTCAGGAGGGAAAAGGAAGCATATATAAGATTTAGGAAGCGAAAATCAGACTGATCCCTTGTGGAATATAAAGGTAGCAAGAAAGTGCTCAAACAGGTGTTTAACAAGGCCGAAATGGGCCATGAAATGTTCTTGGTGAGCAAAATCTAGGAGAATCTCAAGGCATTTTATACTCGTATTAAGAAAAAAGAGAATAATTAAGGAGAGGTTAGGTCCAATCAAGGATAAAGGAGGGGATTTGAGCTTAGACTCACAGGTAACTGAGGTACCAAATTAGTACTTTACATTGGTATTTATCAAGAAGAAGGATTGGGAGGATAGAAAAAAAAAGTGGCACATGTTAAATGTGCTGGGATATTTTGTGATTAAGGAAGAGGTAATATTAGGTCTTCTGAAAAACATTGAGGTAGATAAGTTCCAAGGGTCTAATGGCGTACATCCCAGAATATTGAAAGAGACTGGAGATTGCTGGAGCTTTAAAATTAACCTTTGTGTCCTCACTAGCAATAGACAAGTTCTGGAGCACTGGAGAGTAGCAAATATTTTGCCTTTGTTCAAGAGGAAAACTAGTGATAATCCAGGTCAGTGGTATGGAAGCTATTGAAAAGGATTCTTAGTGTTATTATTTTTGTGCATTTGGCAAGGCATGGCTTGCGAAGGTACATACACAATATGTTGGGGGAACTCAGGGGATCAGGTAGCATCAAAAAATGAATAGTTTATTCATTTCCAAAGATGCTACCTGACCTACTGAGTCCCTCCTGTTTTTTGTGTTTGTTTCTCTGGATTTCCAGCATCTATTAGCAATTATGATTGCATAGGTATGGTCAGCATGGCTTTGTGTAGAGCAGGTCATGCCTTACAAATTTGACTGATTTTATTGAGGAGATGATAAAGTGTTTGGTGAGGGTAAGGCAATGGACATCATGGCCTACATGGCAATGGATAAAGTCCCTTGATTTAGAAGTTAAAAATGCATGGGATCCAAAGTGAATTGCAGGTTTGGATTTGGAACTGGCTGGGTGTAAGGGTGTTTTTCTGGCTGGAGGTCTGTGACCAGAGGTGTTCCACAATTATTGGTGCTGGGACCTCTCTTGTTTATGCCATGATTTGGATGAAAATATAGGTGGCTGGATTAGCAAGTTTGCGGATGACACCAAAATCAGGGGATTTGTGGACAAAATAAAGGATTATAAAAGAGTACAGTACAATATAGATCATTTACAGATATGGGCAGAGAAGTGGTAGATGGAGTTTAATCTGGGCAAGTGTGAGATGTTGTACTTCGGGAAGTCAAATAAAAGGAGAAAGTATACAGTCAATGATAGGCCCATAAATAGCATTGAATCTTAGGATCCAAGTCCTTAGTTTGCTGTAATTGGTAGGGATATTCAGTGTAAGTGCAAGAAAGTCATCCTTCAGCTATATGTATAAAACTTTAGTCAGACCACAGTTCTGGTGCAGTTCTAGTTGCCCATTATAGGAAGAATGTGAAGACTATGGAAAGGGTGTAGAAGAGGTTCACTGAAATGCTGCCTAGATTAGAGGGTATGAGATGTAAGGAAAAGCTGAACAAACTTGAGTTGTGTTGGAGGCTGAGAGCATGCCTGTTGAAGGTTTTTTAAATTATGAGATGAATAGATTGGATAAATAGTCAGAATCTTTTCCACAGGTTAGAAATATTTAAAACCAAAGAACCTGCTTTCAAGTTGGAGGTTAAGGGCCACGTGAGGAGTACATTTCATGCAGAGAGTAGTAGGTGGCTGGAATGGGTTACTGGGATAGTAGTGGAAGCAGGCAGCTTAGTGGAAATTAAGAGGCATTTGGATATACAAATATGAAGGGAATCGAGGGATATGGATGATATAGAGGAGGAGGTTATTTGGTATAAATTGTTGCCAACATCAGTAAAACACTGCAGGCCAAATGGCCTGCCCAGTGCTGAACTATTCTATGTAAAATTTATCAATTCCAATAGATTCTATGCATCTGAAATATCATACATTGTCTTTTCTCGGTCATTGAGTGATTGATATTACGTTTTCAGTTTGTATAATCATGTGTTTGAATTTGCTTTACCATTGTTTAAATTGACACAATTACATAGAAAACCTACAGCACAATACTGGCCCTTCGGCCCACAAAGTTGTGCCGAACATGTTCCTACCTTAGAAATTACTAGGCTTCCCCATAGCCCTCTATTTTTCTAAACTCCATGTACCTATCTAAAAGTCTCTTTAAAGACCCTATCATATCCGCCTCTACCACCATTGCCGGCAGCCCATTCCACGCACTCACCACTCTCTGAGTAAAAAAACTTAACCCTGACGTCTCCACTGTACCTTAAACCTGTGTCCTCTTGTGGCAACCATTTCAGCCCTGGGGAAAAAGCCTCTGACTATCCACACAATCAATGCCTCTCATCATCTTATACACCTCTATCAGGTCACCTCTCATCCTCCGTTGTTCCAAGGAGAAAAGGCCGAGTTCACTCAACCTGTTTTCATAAGGCATGCTCTCCAATCCAGGCAACATCCTTGTAAATCTCCTCTGCACCCTTTCTATGGCTTCCACATCCTTCCTGTAGTGAGGCGACCAGAACTGAGCACAGTACTCCAAGTGGGGTCTGACCAGGGTCCTATATAGCTATAACATTACCTCTTGGCTCCTAAATTCAATTCCATGATTAATGAAGGCCAATACACTATATGCCTTCTTAACCACAGCGTCAACCTGCGCAGCTGCTTTGAGCGTCCTGTGGATTCAGACCCCAAGATCCTTCTAATCCTCCACACTGCCAAGAGTCTTACCATTAATACGATATTCTGCTATCATATATTACCTACCAAAATGAACCACTTCACACTTATCTGGGCTGAACTCCATCTGCCACTTCTCAGCCCAGTTTTGTGTCCAATCGATGTTCCGCTGTAACCCCTGAAAGCTCAAGCTTTTCAGTCTGCTGCAAGTCAGCACTACAATCACCAAGATCCTTTTCCATAGTGAATACTGAAGTAAAGTATTCATTGAGTACCCCTGCCATTTCCTCTGGTTCCATGCACACTTTCCCACTGTCACACTTGATAGGTCCTATTCTTTCACATCTTATCCTCTTGTTCTTCACATACTTGTAGAATGCTTTGGGGTTTTCCTTAATCCAGCCTGCCAAGGCCTCATGGCCCCTTCTGGCTCTCCTAATTTCCTTTTTAAGCTCCTTCCTGTTAGCCTTATAATCTTCTAGATCCCTAACATTACCTAATTCTCTGAACCTTTTGTAAGCTTTTCTCTTCGTCTTAACTAGATCTATTACAGCCTTTGTACACCACGGTTCCTGTACCCTACCATAACTTCCCCATCTCATTGGAACGTACCTATGCAGAACTCCACACAAATATTCCCTGAACATTCACCACATTTCTTCTGTACTTTTCCCTGAGAACATCTATTCCCAATTTAAGCTTCCAATTTCCTGCCTGATAGCCTCATAATTCCCCTTACTCCAATTAAACGGCTTTCTAACTTGTCTGTCCCTATTTCTCTCCAATGCTATTGTAAAGGAGATAGAATTATGATCACTATCTCCAAAATGCTCTCCCACTGAGAGATCTGACACCTGACCAGTTTCATTTCCCAATACCAAATCAAGTACAATCTCTCCTCTTGTAGGCTTATCTACATATTGTGTCAAGAAACCTTCCTGAACACACCTAACAAACTCCACCCCATCTAAACCCCTCGCTCTAGGGAGATGCCAATCGTTATTTGGGAAATTAAAATCTCCCATCACGACAACTCTGTTATTATTACACCTTTCCAGGATCTGTTTCTCTACTTGCTCCTCGATATCTCTGTTACTATTGGGCGGCCTATTAAAAACACCCAGTAAAGTTCGTAAACACCCAGTAAAGACACTATCTCTGATCAACAGTGCCATGCCCCCACTTCTTTTGCCTCCCTCCCTGTCCTTTCTGAAACATCTAAAACCCGGCTCTTGAAGTAACCATTCCTGTCCCTGAGCCATCCAAGTCTCTGTAATGGCCACCACATCATATCTCCAAGTACTGATCCAACTCTAAGTTCATCTGCTTTGTTCACAATATTCCTTGCGTTAAAATAGACACATCTCAAACCGGCCATCTGAGCACGTCCCTTCTCTATCACCCGCCTATCCTCCCTCACGCACTGTCTCCAAGCTTTCTCTATTTGTGAGCCAACCACCTCTTCCCCAGTCTCTTCAGTTCGGTTCCCACCACCCAACAGTTCTAGTTTAAACTCTCCCCAATAGCCTTAGCAAACCTCCCCGCCAGGATACCTGTACAAAATTAGCCACAGATTTAAATTCATTTTGAACACAGTTAAAGGCTGGGCTAGAAAATTGTTATTATTAAAGCACTTTGAGGACTTAAAACAAAAAAGAAAACTGCAGTTGCTGAAAATCTTATGAAAACACACAAATTCAGAAAGTACTCAGTAGTTAAGGCAGCAGCGCTGGATAGAGAGCAAAAAGGTTAACATTCAAATTGATGCTTCATCAAAACTATCTGGGTATTCCCTGCCTTTTCTATTTTAATTTAAGAGCACTATGTTACTTTCTGTAAGATCTTTGCTATATGTAGAACCTTTAACTGCCCCCAGACTTCATAACAATCAAAAGTTATTTCTGTAAGTGGAACTAATTGGATGGGACAATCAGTTCCTACCCAATTAATTCCAAAGTTTAAAAGTTACCAGATACTTGTCTCCTAACTCTGCCAAATGCCTATTGTCTTTCCCTGAATTACTCAAACTCATTTGCTTTTCTGGAAGGTTATATCTATTCTCCCCATCCTTTCTGTAAAATTGTTAAATTATCTTTTTCTCTTTAATCTTCTGTTTAGATTAGTACATCTTTATTTGTATTGAGGTTGAATTTGAGTGAAATTTTATATCCTTGATTAAATTGATTTAAATGAGGCCCAAAACAATGTATTCTCAAGAGCAGCAAAGTTTGTCCTTTTCTGGATAAAAATGATTATATTTCTCACATTATCTTGATTAGTTCAGCATGATCCTCCCATTGTTCATGTAAATATAATATCTGTAAGCTCCCTTCATAGTTTATAGAATTAAATCCAGGCCCCAAAGTGTACCTTCTCTAGAAATGGAAGTGCAGAGATTACAGTATTATTCTGTACTCCAAGTGGAATTAAACAAGATTTTGATACAATCTTATTACTACTTCATGGTCAAAATATGTACCAAACCTTACAAAAGGCAATTAGAAATCAATCCTTTCTATTTTAAATCTTCTATCAAAGTTGTAAGTGATTTAAATAGCTTTGGAATGCCAAATCTTAAAACAATTGAAATAAATATATTTTAAAAATTAAATTGAAAATCGTGAAATATTTAAACATAATTAAACATATTAATCAGGAGCAAAATAATTTTTAAAACCTTTCCTCCTTCATTGACTCATCAAGTTTAGCACTAGAAACTCTGCTAGATGAAATAAGGGGTCAGATTTTGGCATTGAATGGTGAGGTGATTTTCAGTGTAACATTGAGAATATCACCAAGAATGAGCCCCAGCATTGGATTCCATGTAGTGCTAGATATGTGACCATTTGTTACTCAATAAGTTGTTGACACATGGCATGTGTGCATAAGTTGGGATATACTTTCATCTTAATGGCTGAATTGAACCACAGTACCAAATATGGCCCAACAGACTTTTTCCCCACTTCAAATAGATAGATAGATACTTTATTCATCCCCATGGGGAAATTCAACTTTTTTTCCAATGTCCCATACACTTGTTGTAGCAAAACTAATTACATACAATACTTAACTCAGTAAAAAATATGATATGCATCTAAATCACCGTCTCAAAAAGCATTAATAATAGCTTTTAAAAAGTTCTTAAGTCCTGGCGGTAGAATTGTAAAGCCTAATGGCATTGGGGAGTATTGACCTCTTCATCCTGTCTGAGGAGCATTGCATCGATAGTAACCTGTCACTGAAACTGCTTCTCTGTCTCTGGATGGTGCTATGTAGAGGATGTTCAGAGTTATCCATAATTGACCGTAGCCTACTCAGCGCCCTTCGCTCAGCTACCGATGTTAAACTCTCCAGTACTTTGCCCACGACAGAGCCCGCCTTCCTTACCAGCTTATTAAGACGTGAGGCGTCCCTCTTCTTAATGCTTCCTCCCCAACACGCCACCACAAAGAAGAGGGCGCTCTCCACAACTGACCTATAGAACATCTTCAGCATCTCACTACAGACATTGAATGACGCCAACCTTCTTAGGAAGTACATTCGACTCTGTGCCTTCCTGCACAAGGCATCTGTGTTGGCAGTCCAGTCAAGCTTCTCGTCTAACTGTACTCCCAGATACTTGTAGGTCTTAACCTGCTCCACACGTTCTCCATTAATGATCACTGGCTCCATATGGGGCCTAGATCTCCTAAAGTCCACCACCATCTCCTTGGTCTTGGTGATATAGAAACTATAGTCAAACTTTCTCTCTCTTGAAAGAAGATTTATTTTTCAGAATCTCTCCATTCTTTTCATTTCGCCTTTCTTAAAGAATCTTCAAGATAGCACAGACATCTGTTTGAAAAATTGTTGGGTATACTACACATAATCTAGATACTATTAGAAAATTTGTATTGGGTACACTTTTCTATACACTAATAAGACTGCCTGCTTAATGTTATCATAGTTATCCTTATTCTGAGTTTAAGTACTTTGCAATGGGGAAAATACCACTATACATAAGTATTTTATCATTTGCTATAAATTAATGAGCCAACATGCGATATATTTTAGTAAAAATAATTACTGCATTGCCTATAATAAGCTGTTCAACATTTTTAAAGAAAATGTAAACTTTAAAGTGGCCTAATTAAATATGATTTTCTGGCATTAGAAGACAGGCTATTCAGTCTAAGCTACAGCCGTGAACACCTTTGCCCAAAATTGCTTTATGCCTGCTCTTAGGGTATGCTATTTCTTTCAACAATTCATCATTGGAGCTATATCAGTGCAGAAAATTTGATGCACATGCAGATTGGCTGTGATAGTTGGTGAAGCCCAGCCCCAGACTAACAAGGGTATTCATACACATTCAAAGATATCTTGGAACTGTCAAAAACTATTTAAAATTCAAGTTAATATGCTAACACACATCTGCAATGCACACATTCAAAGGTATTTATAGAAGAAAGCTCCATTTATCTTTTTTCCCTGGTCATTTGAATATATATATATTGTTCCTATGCCATAGATTCAGCAAACAGATTTCACAGCCTGAGAGCTGGGAAGCCAGTGGAAGCTCATACTGACCTGCTGGACTTCATAAGGACTACTGGCAGCTGAGGCAGAAGCTATGAAGGTGCTGATGTCACATTTGGCCCACAACTGTATTGGCAACCGAGATTTCGATAGAAAAATCCCACTAAATTCTAGCATTAAGATTGACAACAATGCTGACACCTTGCAGCACCAGAGGTCTGGACTCAACCCTGACTTTGGGTGTTGTCTGTGAAGAGCTTGCATGTTTTCCCAGCAACTGCATGACTCCCAGGGGCCATGATTTCCTCCCTAATGCCAAAACCACGCTGGCTCGTAGGTTAATTCACCACTGTTAATAATCCAAAGTGAAGATTATTGGTAGGAGAAACAAGGGGAGGTGATGGGGATGTGACAGGGAAAAACAGCTTTAGGGTGCTTGAAGATCAGTATTGATGTGGTATTCTGAAATGCCCCATGTTATGCTGTAGAACTCTTATGGAATTTTAAAAATGTTTTAATCAAGTAGATTTGAAACATAGAAAGGTTGTGTGGATGTGGGAGAAAAGCCTATATACTGACCTGATTATACATAATATATGTTTAGCTGGTGATTGTAAATGTGTGTAAAATATGAAAGGGATTTTAATTTTAGGAGAGGGAATCAGAGGTCTATTCTCATTTTAATTTGAGACTTAGAAAAACAGTTCACTCCTAATTATTGCTTGATCATCACCATATATTAATGATGGTAACTAAAAGTAAACATCACAATTACTAATATTGATAAGACACACAGAAATAGATGAGAGCAGAAAAGCATAACCTTTCAAAACTCTTGTTAACTGTCATCTGAACATAAAGTCTTGATATGTTTTTCCTCTTTTATACATTTTCATTTAATATGGTGGTATTGGTCCCAAACCAATATTTCACAGTAAAAATACTTTATTAAAGTTCTGTTGCTCTGTTGGACATCCTCAAATCACAATGCATTGGACTACATTGTATGACTGATATTTATAATCTGTTTCATCAGATAGGAAAGTAGATTTTAGGAGGAAGATTGACCATGTTGAATGGCAGAAAAGCCTTAAGGGATTGTATGGCCTACTCCTGTTTGCTCTTATGCTCTGATATCAAAGAAACTGATTTGGCAAGGCTAAGATACCCATTGACAGTAAATATTTTCCTTATATTATAGTAGTATCTTAGATCAGTAAGATATTTAATAATTTCCAATGAAACAGGTCTGGTTAATCCATATAAGAAAACATTCTTATTATGTAGTAAAAATTGATCCATGAATTAGATATCAACTTGTACATGAAATCTGTATCAAGAATAATTTTCAAATATTAGTTTCAGAAACCCTGGTGAAAATATATTATTTAAATAATATTATTTGTTTTGCTCTATTTTTAATCTAACTATTTAATATACATACACTTACTGTAATTGAATTACCTATTTATTTGTTTCTTTCTATATTATCATGTATTGCGTTGCACTGCTGCTGCTAAGTTGACAAATTTCATGACACATACGGGTGATAATAAACCTTATTTGGATTCTGAAAATATATGATAAAATCAATTTCATTTCCTTTAATCTCCTCCCAAGTTTATATTTCCTTGATTGCCTGGCTTACAGGACTGTTAAGATAACTTCTTGCTCATATCCTTTGACATGATATTGGAACTTGGTTCTTTATAGTAAGTTATTCTTTTTATTATTTAACTAGAATAAAGTTCCTCACTAATTTGTATCATTAGTTGACATCGCTTCCATACAAGTAATAAGCTATTCTATGGTGTCTATTTCCTTATTATATTCATGCTCTCTTTTGCAGTTAATTATAATTCAAGAAGGACGGGTTACAGGTTTGTGGGCAGGTTTGCTAGAGCTGTTAGGGATGGTTTAAATTAATTTGGCAGGGGGGTGGGAATCAGAGTCATAGGGCTAAGGATGGTGTAGTTGGTATACAAGAAGATGCAGTGAAACTGTGAGGAGCAACAGATGATACGGCAAAATTGCATTCAGTAGGATGAACTGAAGTGTAACATTAGGGCAGAATTGAAAAAGGCAATGAATACAGAAGAAAAGGTGTTATTTAGAATGTACCCAGCATATGGAAAAACATAGGTGATCTTGTAGTGTGGTTAGAGATTGACAGGTATGATGTTGTGGGCATCAATGAGTTGTGGCTGAAAGAAGATCATAGTTGGAAGCTTAACATCCAAGAATGCAAATTGTCTCAAAAGGACAGACAGGTAGGCAGAGGAGTTGGTGTGGTTCTGTTGGTTAAAAAATGAAATCAATGCTTAGAAAGAGATAACATAGGATTGGAAGATGTAGAATCCTTGTGGGTACAGCTAAGAAACTGCAAGAATAAAAAGACCTTGATGGGAGTTATATACAAGTCTCCAAACAGTAGCCAGGATGTGGGTACAAATTACAATGGGAGGTAGAAAAGACATGTAAAAAGGGCAACATACACAAAATGCTAGAGGAATTCAGGCAGCATCCATGGAAATGAACAGTTGATATTTCGGGCTGAGACCCTGCTTCAGGATTGGAAAGGGGGAGTATGCCAGAATAAAAAGGTGGGGAGAGGGGAAAGAGTTAGCTAGAAGGTGACAGGTGAAGCCAGGTGGGTGGGAAGGTATAGGGCTGGAGAGGAAGGAATCTGATAGAGGAGAGTGGACCATAGGAGAAAGGGAAGGAAGAGGGGCACCAGGGGAGGTGACAGGCAGGTGAGAAGAGTTAACAGGCCAGCGGGACTAGAAGAACAGGGGAGAGGGAAGGAATTTTTTTTACTGGAAGGAGCAATCAATACTCATGCCATCAGGTTGGAGACTACCAACACGGAATACAAGGTATTGCTCCTTCATTCTGAGGGTGGCCTCATCATGGCACAAGAGGAGGCCATGGACCAACATGTTGGAATGGGAATGGGAATCAGAATTAAAATGTTATGGATGCTGACTGACCTGCTGAGATTCCCCAGCATTTTATGTATATTTATATTTATGTCAAAAGGGCAATTTCAACATGCAGGTAGATTGAGGGAAATCAGATTGGTGCTGGATCCCAGGAGAGGAAATTTGTAGAATGCCTATGAGTTGGCTTTTTAGAGCAGCTTGTGGTTGAACCCATTAGGGGAAAAGCAATTCTAGATTGGGTGTTCTGTAATGATCTAGATTTGATTAGGGAGCTTAAAGTAAAGGAAACCTTAGGAGGCAATTATCATAATTTGATAGGATTCCCTGTGCATTTTGACAGGGAAGAGATAAAGACAGATGTCAATACAAACACCCAAGTCAGGATAATGTTCATTGATTATAGCTCAGCATTTAACACCATCATACCTTCAGTCCTGATCGAAAAGCTCCAGAACCTGGGCCTCTGTATCTCCCTCTGCAAATGGATCTGCAGCTTCCTAACTGGAAGACCACAATCTGTGTGGACTGGTAATAACATCTCCTCCTCGGTGATGAACAACACTAGCACAACTCAGGGATGTGTGTTTAGTCCACTGTTCTACTCTCTCTGTACTCATGACTGTGGCTAGACATAACTCAAACATCAGTTATAAATTTGCTGATGATTCAACTATTTTTGGCAGAATCTCAGATGAAGATGAGAGGGTACACAGGAGCGAGCTATACCTGCTAGTTGAGCGGTGTCACAGCAACAATCTTGCACTCAACTTCAGAAAGACCAAAGAGATGGTTGGATTTCAGAAAGGGTAAGAGGAGGGACCATGAACCAATCCTCATAGAGGGATCAAAAATGGAGAGAGTGAGCAATTTCAAGTTCCTGGGTTTTAATATCTCTAAGGCTCTAACTTGGCCCCAACATATTGATGCAGCTATACAGAAGGCAAGACAGCAGCTATATTTCATTAGGAGTTTGAGGGGATTTGGTTTGGCACCTAAAACACTTGAAAACTTCTACATTTCTACTATGGAGAACATTTTGAACATTATGCATCACCAACTGGTAAGGGGGGGGGGCGCTACTGCTCAGAACCGAAAGAAGCTACAGAAAGTTGTAAAATTAGTCAGCTCCATCACAGGTACAAGCCACTGTAGTATACAAGACATCTTCAAGGAGTAATGCTTCATAAAGGCGAGGTCCATTATTAAGGACCCTCCTCACCCAGGACAAGCCCTCTTCTCATTGTTATCATCAGGAAGGAGGTACAAAAGCCTGAAGGCACACACTCAGCGATTCAGAAACAGCTTCTTCCCCTCTGCCATCCAATTTCTAAATGGATATTGAAACCATGAACACTGCCTCTCTTTTTAATTATTTCTGTTTTTTGCACTATTTTTAATTGACCTATTTAGAATGCATCTATATATATATACTTACTGTAATTCATTTATTTTTTTCTATATTTATCGTGTATTGCATTGTACTGCTGTGTTAACAAATTTCACGACAGATGCCAATGATATTAAATCTGATTCTGATGTATCAGTGGGAGTCTCGTACTCTCAGTCACTTCACACCATGGAAACCGGTATAAGCACCAGCCTGATGAGCCTAAAAGGTTCGGGATAGACTTTAACTTTTTAATTTGTCATTGGAGTAAAGGGAATTACAGAGGCATGAGAGAGGAGTGACCAAAGTTGATTGGAAAGTGACACTATCATGGAAGATGGTAGAATAGGTTACACATTGTATCAGAGGGATAGGAAGGTAAGCAGAGGGGGTGGCGTGGTTCTCACTAGTAAATCATTAGAAAGATATGACATAGGATCAGAAGATGTTGAAACCTTGTGGGTTGATTGAAGAAACTGCCAGGGTACAAGGAACTTCTTGGCAGTTGTATACAGGCCTCCAAACAGTAGCTGGGATGTGTACTACAGATTACAACGGGAAATGGAAAAGGAGCATCAAAAGGGCAAAATTATGATAGTCATGGGAAATTTTAACATGCAGGTAGATTGAGAAAATCAGGGCTGGTAATGGATCTTGAGAGTGAATTTGTTGAATCCCTAGGAGATGCCCTTTCAGAGCAGTTGTTGTTGAGCCTACTAGGAAATCAGCTATGCTGGATTGGGTGTTATGTAATCAACCAGAGGTGATTAGGGAGATTAAGGTAAAGGAACCTTTAGGAGAAAGTGATCACAATATGATTGAGTTCAACTTGAAGTTTGATAGGGGGAAAATAAAGTCTCTTGTAGCAGTATTTCAGTGGAGCAAAGGAAATTACAGTGGAATGAGAGAGAAGCTGGTCAAAGTAAATTGGAAGGAAATGCTAGCAGGGATGACTGATTTTTCTGGGAACATGAAGGTGCAGGCTACATGTATTTGAAAAACAAAGAAATATTCAAATAGCAAAATAGTACAACCATGACTGACAAGAGAAGTCAAAGCTAATGTAAAAGCAAAAGAGAGGGCATACAATAAAGCAAAAATTAGCTGCAAGATAGAGGATTGGGAAGTTTTTAAAAACCTACAGAAAGCAACTAAAAGAATTAGGAGTGAACAGGTGAATCATGAAAGCAAGCTAACAAACAATATCAAGGTGGATAGAAAAAGCTTTTTGGAGTATACAAAAAATAAAAGAGAGATGAGAATGGATACAGGTCCACCAGAAAATGAGGCCAGAGAAATAATAGTGGAGGATAAGGAGATGGCAGATGAATTAAATGAGTATTTTGCATCAGCCTTCACTGTGGAAGACATTAACAGTATGCCAGGAGTTGAAGGGTGTGAGGAAAGAGAAGGGAGTGCAGTTACTATCACAAGGGAGAAGGTGCTCAAAAGGCTGAAAGGCCTAAAGGTGCATAAGTCACCCAGAGCAGATGAACAGCACCCTGGGGTTCTGAAAGAGGTAGCAGTAGAGATTCTGGAGGCAGCAGTAATGATCTTTCAAGAATCATTGGACTCTGGCATGGTTCCAAAGGACTGGAAAATTGCAAATGTCACTCCACTCTTTAAGAAAGAAGGGAGGCAGCAGAAAGGAAATTATAGACCAGTTAGTCTGACCTCAATGGTTGGGAAGATGGTGGAGTCAATTGTTAAGGATGAAGCTATGGAGTACTTGGTGACACAGGACAAGATAGGACAAAGTTTGAATGGTTTCCTTAAGGGAAAATTTTGCCTGATGAACCTGTTGGAATTCTTTGAGGAGATAATGAGTAGGATAGATAAAGGGGATGCAGTGGATGTTGTATATTAGATTTGCAGAAGGCCTTTGACAAGGTGCCACACATGAGGCTGCTTACCAAGATAAGAGCCCATGGAATTACAGAAAAGTCACTGACACGGTTAGAGCATTGGCTGATTGGTAGGAGGCAGCAAGTGGGAATAAAAGGATTCTTTTCTAGCTGGCTGCCAGTGACTAGTGGTGTTCCGCAGGGGTCAGAGTTGGGACCACTTTTTTAATGGTGATTTAGATGATGGCATAGGTGGCTTTGTTGCGAAGTTTGCAAATGACATGAAGATTGAGGGAGGGACAGGTAGCATTGAGGAAACAGGAAGGCTGCAGGAGGACAGACAGATTAGGAGAATGGACAAGAAAGTAGCAAACGAAATACAATGTTGGAAAATGCATGGTTATGCACTTTGGTAGAAGAAACAAATGTGCTAATTATTTTCTAAATGGAGAGGAAATCCAAAAATCTGAGATGCAAAGGGAATTGAGAGTCCTTGTGCAGAGTACCCTAAAAGTTAGCTTGCAGGTTCATTTGGTGGTGAGGAAGGCAAATGCAATGTTAGCATTCATTTCAAGACATCTAGAATATAAGAGCAGGGATGTGATGCTGAGGCTTTATAAGGCACTGGTGAGGCCTCACCTTGAGTATTGTGAACAGTTTGGGCTCCTTATCTGAGAAAAGATGTGCTGGCATTGGAGGGAGTTCAGATGAGGTTCACATGGATGATTCTGGGAATGAAAGGGTTATCATTTGAGGAACATTTGATGGATCTGAGCCTGTACTTGCTAAAATTTAGAAAGATGTGGAGGGGATCTAATTGAAACCTTTCAAATGTTGAAAGGCCTAGACAGAGTCAATGTGGAAAGGATGTTTCCCATGGTGGGGGAGTTTAGGACAAGAGGACACAGCCTAAGGGTGGAGGGACGTCCATTTAAAACAGAGATGCAGAGAAATTTCTTTAACCTGAGGGTGGTGAATTTGTGGAAGTTATTACCATAGGCAGCTGTGGAGGCCAGGTCACTGGGTGCTTTAAGGCAGAGATTGATAGGTTCTTGATTAGTCGCAGCATCAAAGGTTACAGGGAGAAGGCCAGGAGGCTGGGAGTGGGGCAAAAAGGATCTGTCATGAATGAATGATGGAGCAGACTCAATGTGCCAAATGGCTTAATTCTGTTCCTACGTCTTATGGTCAATAGCAATGGCTGGAGATACTGGGGGTTAATTGGAAGGCACAGGATAGATACAGTATATCCCAAATATGAAGTATTCTAATGGGAGGCTGAGGCAACTGTGGCTGACAAGGGAAGTCAAAGACGGCATAAAAGCAAAATAGAGGGGATATAATATAGCAAAAATTAGTGGGAAGATAAGGATTAGGAAGCTTTTAAACCCAACAGGAAGCAACTAAAAAAATCTGTAAGGAGAGAAAAGATGAAATATGAAGGAAAGCTAGTTAATAGTATCAAAGAGGATACCAAAAGTTTCTTTCAGATGTATAAAGAGTAAAAGAGGCAAGAGTGAATGTCAGACCACTGGAAAATGACGCTGGAGAGGTACTAACGGGGGACAAAGAAATGGCAGGCAAACTTGATTAGTATTTTCCATTAACCTTTGCTATGGAAGATACTAACAATATGCCAGAAATTCAAGAGTGTCAAGGGGCAGAAGTGAGTGTAGTTACTATTACTAAAGAGAAGATGCTTTCACTCCATTCTTTAAGAAGGGAAGGAGGTAGAAGTGAAATTATAGATTAGTTTGCCTAACTGCAGCTGTTGGGAAGATGTTGGACTCCATTTTTAAAGATGAGATCTTAGGGTTCTTGGAGACACGTGATAAAGTAAGCCAAATTCAACATGGTCTCCTTAAGGGAAAATCTTTCCTGACAAATTTGATGGAATTCTTTGAGTAAATAGACAGGACAGACAGAGGAGAGTCAGTGAATGTTGTTTACTTGCATCTTCAGAAGGCCTTTGACAGGGTGCCACACATGAGGCTGCTTAACAAAAGCCTATGGTATTACAGGAACAATACCAGTATGGATGGAAGATTGGCAGACTGGCAGGAAGCAAAGAGTGGGGAAAAAAGAGGGCCTCTTCAGGTTGGCTGGCAATGACTAATGATGTGCTTCATGGGTTGGTGTTGAGACCACTTCGTTTCATGTTATATGACGATAATTTGTATAGCAGAATTTATGGCTTTGTGGCCAAATTTGCATATGATACAAAGATAGGTGGAGGGGTAAGGTGGTGTTGATGAAGCATGGAGTCTGTAGAAGGACCTAGACAGATTGGGAGAAAGGTCAAAGAAGTGGCAGGTGGAATATAGTGTAGGAAAGTGTACAGTCATCCTCTTCTGTAGAACAAATAAAGGTGTAGACTGTGCTTCAAATGGGGAGAGAATTTAAAAAAGCAAAGGTGCAAAGGGACTTGGGAGTCCTTGTGTATGATTCCCTAAAGGTCGATTTGTAGGTTGACTCAATGGTAAGGGAGGGAAATGCAATGCTAGCATTCATATCAAGAGGACTAGAATATAAGAGCAAGAATGTAATGCTGAGGCTTTATCAGACATTGGTCAGATCACACTTGGAGTACTGTGAGCAGTTTTGGGCCTCTTATCTGAGAAAAGATATGCTGGGAGGTTCAGGGTCCAGGGGAGGATCCAGAGGAATGAGAATGATTCCAGGAATGAAATGATTAAGGAATAGGGACTGTTCGATGACTCTGGGTCTAAACTCACTAGAGTTTAGAAGAATGAGAGGGATCTCAATGAAACTTATCGAATATTGAAAGGCCTAGATAGAATGGATGTGGGGAAGATGTTTCCAATAATGGGCAAATTAGGACCAGAGGGCACAGCCTGAGAAGAGAGGGATATCCCTTTAGACCAGAGATGATGAAGAATTTCTTTAGCTAGAGGGTAATTAGCCTGTGGAATTCATTGCCACAGATGGCTGAGGAAGGCAAGTAATTGAGTATATTTAAAGTGGAGTTGATATGTTCTTGATTAGTCAGGTCATCAAAGGTTATGAGAAGGCAGAAGAATGGGTTGAAAGAGATAATAAATCAACCATGATGGATGGCTGAACAGATACAATGGGCTGAATGGCTTAATTCTGTTCCTGTGTTTAATGGTCTTATAATCTGCTCTGCTTACCAATATTTAAGATCTGAGTAATTCATCAGGAGCTCTGAAAACAGAACACATTAAATGTTAATAATGATAATTGTATTAATAGTGTTCATACCATTATATTTTTAGATGTTCTCAGATATTCATTGACCATTCAGAATGCTGAGACATTTTATTAGTGTTACATACCAGCAGCAATAGATCACAAAATGTGAGTCAAGTTTTAATGTCAAAACCATTATCTTTATTAATATCTACTCATAATATAGAAAATTAAATGAAATAAACAGAAGGTAATAGTGTCACGCGTGTGTGTGTGTGTGGCTACCAAACAGTCAAGCTTAGGAGCAGTTCTTAAAGTCTTAAGATTAAGATGGCAAAGTAGAAAAGGTCCAGTAATCCATGAAATAAATGAAAGGGAGAGATTTGTAAATCCACATTAAAACGTAGAGAAGGAGGCAATTACGAAGAATTCCACAGACTCCACACTGGGTAAACGAAGTAACAGTTGCCGAAGATCTTATCCATCAAGTCGTTCCAAAATCCACGTAGATATATCACAAGGTGACAGTCACGGAATATCCCTTTGCACAAGTGGTTACCACATAGCACACACAAATCCAGGTAAGGGTTAACGAAAGTGGTGGCCACAGGATACTCCAACAAAATCCACATACGGATCATCCGAAGTGACAGTCACTCATCCAATGCACCGTGTGCCATCAATCAACACAATCTTGGGCATGGGAAAGTATCAGACTTTACCCATTGTTGCAGCAAAACTACTGCCAGCAGCTTGCAGTCCAAACTTCCACTCTCTCTACCTCTCTTTCTGAAGGTTCCAGTGGTCTGTCGCAACTTGTTATACTGATGTCATAGACCCGCCTCATTCAGGTGTTTTTAAAGTGACACCCACAGTACAAAGCAGTGGTTACGTAACATTAGAACTAGTTGTACAGGATACTGGATACTTCAGACAAAGCCTCCAATGGACTCCTGTCAATGATATTAGATTGTGGACAGCTGAGTAAGCTTGCCCTGTGAAAAGTACTATTCGGTTTTAAGATTACAAGGGTTTCAGGTCATTTACCCATTTCAGGTCAAAATTACTGTTAAGTCCCCTCAGTGTAATAACCATTGCCTCATGGTATTATTCGTTTACTTCTCAAATGACAGAATATTTACCCACTCTATGTCAAAGTCAATTTGCACATTGAACATTTTTTAATGTGAAGGAGGTCTTTATATCAGTTGTAACCCACTTTTCATTAATTTGATGCTAAGGCGCTGTGCTTAATTATCCTGATTTACCTGTGTTGCTATCCAATACAGTTAGCTTTATGGGAATAGCTTTTACTATCTGCTTTTAAGATGATAAAGATCAAGGTTCTTTACTTCCCCTTATAATCTGATGTCAACTATTCAGACTTGCTTTGAAACTTTTCATGAACTTTCATCTGTCCATGAAAGTCTTTAGTCTTCGTCTCAATATGCCATGCAAGGTTGAAGTTTGACTGTGTCTTTCTATTAGCTTACCTTCTGTTTTGCCTATATCATTTTGAATTCTATACATATTGCTAATCGCTATTTTTCAATAGTTAGACATGCTTTGCATTGTTATTAAGACCTTAATGATCTATTTTAATTTATCCTATGTAATCTGTTCTGCTTCTTCACTCGTCCCTTTCGACTTATCTTGCTTTTAGGCTACTTTTAGTGACCTATAGGTGCCTATGCCCCATTCTCTTGAATTTCATGCCTAAACATCTTGTATCCTTCTCTAATCTCCCTACAAATTTCTGAGAAAGGCCAGATTCATCATCTGTCCTAGCATCATCCTCTGAAGCACAGAGTTCATTTAAGCTTCTGTAAAATAACAGAAGCACGTATCTGTAGATGCTTTACAGATAATCAAAGCTTCATTTAACAATTAACCATTATTTTCCAGAGGATTCAAACTCATATAAATCACTTGTTGATTTTGCACACCTCTTAAATATATGTAACATATTAATCTCTTCCATATCAAGTGTCATTGTCCAGTGGCATCCTCATAATGTTTCACCAATCCCCCTTGTCTCTCCAATAATTTTCTAGGTATGTTTTGTTTCTGATCTCTAACCTTTCTGGGACTTCTGTCTCAATTATATCAAAGTCATTAAGTGTGTTTTATATCCAAATAACCAGAAACGTAATCATTCAGAATATATGATACAAACTTGCTTGTTTACATTTTCTTTGTGATTTCTTCCTTACTGTTGGTACTAAAATATTTATTATACTTTCTATCTGGATTTGTGTTTTCAATTTTATCTCTACCCCTTTAATCATGCTTGTTATATCTTACTTTCTTTCCCACATACAGCCCAATAAACCTGAATCTCTTTCTCTCTGCAGGGTTTAAGACTGTTATGGTGACATAAACAATGTTTCAAATTCATTTATTAATCATGAAAAAATAGTACTGTTTAGAGTCTCCAGATATAAAGGGTAATGAAATACTGCTGACAAGACTGCCTGGGTCAAATGGTTTGCAAATTCTTAGCTCATGCACAATTAACTGCATAATATCAACTGCATAAAATTAAAGTAAAGGCTAATGACAATTCTAATTAAAAATATTTTAAAATCTTGTTTCTATTTTTCTTAAATTGTCTTTTCTTAATTGTTCTTGGTATTTTTGCCTAGTTTTTATTCTTTCCTGTCTTTTTCTCTCTCTCTGTTAGTATTTAAGACATTGTAAAACAATTATTTTGCCCAGTTTTTATTTTTGATGTACCAGAATTTTTAAAAATTAACTTTTTATTGTCAAGAAACTATATTTAAAGTTCAGCTCATCACTAAAAAGTTAACTAAATATTTTATTTTAGTTTCCGACCAAATTTCCCAGCCTGCCAGGATGGACAGAATTGCTTTTTTGAAGTTTGACTAAAAGTACTGTATGTCCATCATATGCATCTGAAGAGACAGCAGCTCTCCTGAAAAATAAGCTCAAAGCCAAACACTGGAAACTGACAAAAGAATTTTTTATAGTGTAACCAAAACAGTTAAAATGCAACATTGAATAATTTATATGTGTACTGTGTTACATATAAAACAGAATTCACAATGGGGATACAAATACTTCATTTGTATATCAAAAGACATACAGATATTTTACCTTATATTTCACAGTGGGGAGATAATAGAACTACAGTAAATATGCTCTGAGGTACTGATAACGGGGTTTTGTACAAGTCAGTTCCTCAAAATCTTTAAGCACCATCATAGACACAAAAGATTTTGCAGGTGCTGAAAAATGCTGGAGGAACTCATCAAGTTAGATAGCATCTAGGGAAAGGAATAAACAGTTGACGTTTCACCCGTATCATGACAAGAAAGGGAGGGAGCAGAATAAAAAGGTGGGGGAGGAGTTCCCTTCTTTCCTTCCATCTTATTCTGGCCTCTGCCTCTTCCTTTCCAGTACTGATGAAGGGTCTCAGCCTGAAATGTTGACTGTTTATTCCCCTTCATAGATACTGCCTGACCTGCTGAGTTCCTTCAGCATTTTGTGTGTGTGCATGCAGCATTGGCCTGCTGCTTTGATTAGTATGGTTGAATTGTGTATATGTAGAATGCATGACAGATACCTATTGGCCATTGTGGTATATATTAACATTGAGTGAAATAACATAGGATACTTGCCATATTGCTGTTGGAGTTATTTATTTGGATGATGCTAAAGTTTCCATTCCATATCTATATGGCTCTTAAATGAATCCAGATTTTATCCTTCAGTCTCTTTTCCTGAAGACCATTCAAGATACTGATCATTTTTCTGTAAAATAGAATGTTTTAATCAATTCTAAAATTCTCCAATAATAGTCTGAATATATGGCCTATTGTCTGAATTTTAATATTGCTTGTGTTTAAATATAATGTAACCCTGCAGATTTGCCTTTGCCCTTACTTTATTTCACTTCAGATGGTATCTATCAAGGCTGAAAAACAGGGAAGAACATACATTTATATTATTTGTCATCCTTACCATCCAACATACATCCAAATACTAATTGTCTAGTGCTATATATCCAGCTTTTGTTGCACAGTGTCATAATCGTGTACCACTATTTAAAATAGGTGGAAATATCAGGCTAGTTACTTTAAAGTAGAGTGTGGCAACCAGAGTTGCATACTGTACTCCAGATATGGCCTAACTAACATTTTGTACATTTTTGCCATAAACTCCTTGCTCTTATATTCTATGCACAGCTAATGAAATTGTGTGTCCCATATGCTTTCTTAATCACTTTATCTACTTTGCTGTTGACATCAGGGATCTTAGACATATACAAGATCCATGTGTTCTCCAATAATTCCCAGGGTCCAACCATTCCTAGAAACTCCTAGCTTTGTTAGTCCTCACAAAAATGTGTTGTTCAGATTTTTCACAATTAAATTCCATCTGGCCATCTTCTCCACTGATAAATATCACTTCATACTAAAGACTTACCCTCCTTACTTTCCACAGTAGCATCAATCTTCATCTAATCTGTGAATTTACTAATTATACCTCCTGCATTTACATTCAGATCTTTAGTGTTTATAATAAACAGTAAGGGTCCTGGTGTCAATCTCATGGTCATATAGTTCCAATGTCAACATATATCATCAACCATCATCCTCTGCTTCCTATAAGCAAGCCAATTTCAAATCTAGCCTTCCAAATTCCCCTGAATCTGTTGAGCTCTTACTTTTGGTCCAATTTCCCATATGGACCTTACTAGTCAACTGCACTACCCTCATCACCACACCCAGTCACTTCTCAAAAAAATTAAATCGAATTAGTCATATGGATCCCTCACTTAACAAGGTCATGCTGACTATCCCTGATCAATGAGGGTAATGCATTTGATGTAGACCATGGGTTTTAGCAAGACACTGGACAGATTTCCAAATGGCAGGAAATAGATCCAAAATTACCTCAGTGGCATGAGACAATAAAGGGGTATTTTTGTAACTGAAAGACTATCAATGGTGTTCTCCAGGGCTCAGTTACTCAGTGTCCTGCTTTTTGTAATATATATTACAATAGGATACTGGAAGTCATTGTCTGAAAGAGCGTTACAGGCAAAAATTCTTGTAACCTTTAAAAAGGACTTGAATAGTAGTGACCTGCAGAGATATGGACCTTGCTTTGGAAAGTGGCCGTGGTTTGTATGGCCATTTTTGACCAGTGCTGACATAAATAATCAAATATTTCCTCTCTGAATATAAATTTCCCATGAGTCCATAAACATCATTGTGATGACCAGACAGTATTTATTGGTAATATTGGATAAGGGAGAATTTGAACTAATATGCCAGGAAAACTTCCTATTTCATTTTCTATCTTGTAATCACTTAACATGCAAATAAGAGGGAAATAGGTCACAATAAGCCAAAGGACACTGGGCCAGAAATCTTTTAGCTGATTAAATCCAGGAAAAGCATGCACTGGGTGGGAGAATGGCGCTGGTTTCATTTGAGGCTGCAGTCAGGCATAAAGTGAATAATGCTTGGTGTTGGTCAAAGTCTTCCTTCCCTATATATTGATTTCCAATATATAAAAATATAAAGTCTATATTTTTCAGCTTTTTGTCATGACCTTTACTGTTAGAGGGCAGTGTTGTGCAGCGGGGGCAGTTCCATAGGGAGTCTGGTAAATAGATGTACAGTGTAAGACTCAGTTTTTCTTTTCCTTTAGTAGATTAATCAATGATGATTTGGAACACAGCCTCCAAATGTGTACACATTGTCTGTGTATTGCATATCAATAACTGACATTAAAATGACATAGGTATTGCAGTGGTGCCATTGAAGGTTGAAGTGTTCCCCATTTGCTCGTTCTGTTGGTTCAACTCCAGTAGAAAGCTTATTGGAGATAAGGTGAATAATTGTGATGAAGAAAGGTCATGAAAAGTTTTGGAGCAATGCCATGACTTTGGTTGACCCCCATGTGTATGGGGTTGGTAGACATCAATGATGAATTTCACCATTACTTACTCTGCACTAGCACATTCTTAGGCCTTCTAGGGAATAGGATGTTTGAAGATCAAGAGCTGAAACCCAGTTCAGAACTCATGGTCTACCAGGTAGTAATAATCCTCCCACTTCCATATACTTCAGAGATAAAGATTACCTACAGCAGGCACTTCAAAGCACTGGAGAGGTATCGTCATTGTGGTCAATACAAAATTCTCCAAATTCGATGACAAAGGAAGCTGAACAGGTCAGCAACAAATCTCTACTTACATTCAACTAGCACCAATAGCCAAGCAGTAGCTTTCACGTGCCTGACGTCAGACTTCTAAACACACACTGTTTTCTGAATTCTGTAATGGCAAAAGGTCACCAAATGGACAAAGGAAATCATTCATAAAGTTTCTTAAAGGTTGTTGAAAAATTGAAACAACTTTACTGATTTCTGACAATCCCCAGCCACATGTGGTCAAACTGGAGAAAAAACATCTGGAATTGGGCTAAGAACTTTGAATGTCTTCACTGAAAGCACATAGAAGCCCAGGAAACAAATATACCTCATTAAGTACCTTCTGCTTCCTCTTCAGATCCAATATTGACTCATTATCAAAGACTTGGACTGAAAGTAAGTCATGTTAGGGCACAGTGAAATGCCAAATAAAGAAAAAGTAATTCGTAAAATAATTGTGTATTGTAGACACTCTTATAGTAACTACAAATAAAACATGTAAGGTGTAAATTTTGCTGCTGAAGTTCGTGAAACAACATTTCCAAATACAACTGCTGCTTCAATTTGTTGTGCCACCGTCAGATAAATTTGTTCTGCAGTTGTGCTGACTACCAGATGTCTGACAAAATTAAGACATCATTGCATTGAAAGTTAAAACTGGGGCACAGATCAAGATGATCTAGACCGCTGAAACAAATTTTGAGAAGGCAGTCTTAATAAATACCTGGTTTTATTAAAGGTATTGGAAGAAGGTATTGGCTTACAGTATGAATCTTGAGTAAAACTAGAATAGGACTTCACCCTCCATTAAAAGTCTGCTCCAGTGTTTAAAGCCTGAAGAAATTTGCAAGGGTAACATCAATTCTACCATATATGTCAAATAATGTCTAGACAAAATTCAGTAGTATAGTGCATACATATTGCACTATATGATATAATTTCTTGACGAATATCTCTAACAGTGTAGCAATCACTCAGAATGCTAGAAATATCAGCCTGGAATATTTGCTTAATTCTTTTGAGTATGGATTTTACCTTATAACTTCTTGAGTTAGGTAATAGTCAATAGGGATCAGCCTTGACAACCCTCTGTACCATATCTCCTGTGTCTTGATCAACAGAAATGTTCAACACTTATGGGCTGATTGGAGCACAAAATTTGACTTCCTCTAATTTGAACTCTTCTGCTGTAGTTGTTCAATGCTTTACTTAATGTATTAATTGCCACAATATAGTGACTATACATGCACTGTTGAGCCTCCAAACACTCTCAGATGCCTTTCAACTTCGCCTTTAATTAATCTAATGTCATTAAAGGAGCATATGGTGCACAGTTATTCTTTGCACAGTACTCAAAATTTCATTCTACTGAGCAGTACTTATTATTTGTTCTACCATTACATGTTTTCCTGTCATTCTACAAGTTCTGAACAGGCTTCATCAACTCTGTTGTTATTAATTCATGAAGATACGGGCATCTCTGCTGAAGCCCGTACCCAATGCGCTTCCCAAACTACCGTTGAGAAGGATGTGGTGAGCCACTTCACTCATTTGTAGTCATTTGGTTCAGTGCCTTGCTGGGCCATTTTCCAGTGTAGTTAAAGGTCAACTGATGGGGCTGGAATCAGGAAAATACCGGACTAAGACCAACAAATTTTCTTCACTAAAGGACACTGGTGAACCAGATGGATTTTTATGACAGTCTGGTTAGCTTCATGGTCACCTTACTGACACTAGCTATTTTATTCCAGATTTATTTAATTAGCAAAATTAAAATTGTCCAGCTGTCATAGAGGGATTTGAACTAATGGATCATTACTCTAGGGTCCTGCTTTGTAAGGTTTAGTATCACCCTACTATACTACTATTGCACTAAAAATAAATAGCAAATGATAGTTGAATTTGTAGGAAATGAATATTAATTTTGCTTTTGATGGTTATGTGAATATAACCACCAATTGGTTTTAACTTTTAGTTATAGATAACTTTTCTTTTAAAATGAGGAACATATCAGAAAATAGGGTAAAGGATAAGGTGAGCTCTATTCATTAAAGTAATGGAGTATATGAGAATAACCATGGCACAATGGAACCTGATTTCTTTCCAAAAATATGAAAGAAAACATCGATCCTGCCATTGTAATGATTGTAACTTTAAGCTATTCTTGTGGATTGTTGTAAATCAACTAGTAATGCTATCTGTGTGGTTTTATGAGGATGACTTATTATTTTGGATTATTTCAGTATTTATATGGATTCAACAGTAAGCAACTCATCAGGAATTAAATAAGTATAGTTAAAATAATAGTTTATGAATATCATTACTTATTCTGAAGTATGCTGAATTAACAATGGCTTATCTGGAATAGGACTTCATGGGATTCCTTCCAGCATTTTAGGCAATAATGAAGACTTCCACAAATCTGGTCAGTTTAGGTTGGCAGTATAAGTTTATAACAAATGCTTCTGGTTTGTTGTTAAAAAAACAATTAATAATACTAATAGCCTTTGGGAAAGGGAAACTAGCACTCCTACCTGGTATACCTTAATAAATCCATGATTCTAGTTCACAAAAGAATCACACAGATAATGATTCAGGCAGCTGTAGTTCAATATTTAACCCTGGTTGATTGTTTGTTGTTTATATTTATCGGCAGTAAATGGGAAGAGGATAATGAATTTGGACAACAAAAATGTGCATTTTAAAGTGACTTAATGCAGCTACATGCCTAAAGGCATCTAGTAAGAGAAATATCAATAAAGTATTTTTGACACCTAACCACAGAAGGAGATATCAGATCAGATGGTTGAAGATGCTTTAATAAGCATTTTCAGGAGAATTAAAACATTTAAAGATAAAATTTCAAAATCTTGTTCTTCAGGTGAAGTAATTAAAAATCAGTACAAGGGTTAGAATCTGACAGACAGAAATATCTTGAAATTCTGAAGGGCTGTTAGATGTTGTAGGTTAGGGAGTAGCAAGGTCACACAGGAATTTGAAAATAAGGATGAAAATATTAAAATTCTGGTGTTGTTAGTTTGTGAGTCATGCCGAGCATCAAAAGTAAAGAATGAATGAGATATAGAGTGGAGGAATAGGCAGTAGAATTATGTATTAGCATATAGGGTGGTATACAAAAGGCTGCCCATGAGCACTTGTTATAATTAAGGTAAGGGACATGAAACAGGATTTCAACTGTAGATGCACTGAGTCAAGATTGGAGTCACATGATATTACAGAAGTGAAAATATATGGTCTTAAGGACATTTGTAGAAGGTATCTTAGAGTATTGTGTTCAATTCTGGTCACCTCATTATAGGGAGGATATGGAAGCTATGGAGAGGGTGCAGAGGAGATTTACCAGGATGTTGCCTGGTTTGGAGAACAAGTCATATGAAGCAAGGTTAGCAGAGCTGGGACTTTTCTCTTTGGAGCGTAGAAGAATGAGAGGGGACTTGATAGAGGTCTACAAGATTATGAGAGGCATAGATAGGATGAATAGTCAGTACCTGTTTCCCAGGGCACCAGTAGCAAACACCAAAGGGCATATGTACAAAATTAAGGGAGGGAAGTTTAAGGGAGACATCGGGGTAAGTTTTTTTACACAAAGGGTTGTGAGTGCCTGGAATGACTTGCCAGGGATGGTGGTGGAGGCTAAAACATTAGGGGTATTTAAGAGCCTCTTGGACAGGCACATGGATGAAAGAAAAGTAGAGGGTTATGGGGTAGTGTGGTTTTAGTACTTTTTTTAAGGATTATATGGGCTGGCACAACATGGAGGGCTGAAGGGCCTGTACTGTTCTGTTGTATTCTATGGTATCTGATCTTCAGCTCAAACACTATTGAGGATCTAATATAGAACTCTGGTATAATATAATATAAAACTATAAAACAGAACACTAATATAGAACTAATATAACACTAATATAGAACTCTGTGCCATTTTAACACAATACAGGGTTATTATACTAATAACCAGGAAAAGAATAAGAAAAAATATTTTTTCCTTTTCTTGGCCTGAGCATATTGAAACTATTTTTGTTTAAATTTTATAATTTGTGATATATGCACGAAGTAAAAATATATGTTGCATGGTGTGGCAAGAACCAAAAGAAGGAATACAATATATGTGGGAGAAGGGTTTATTTTAATTTAGGGACATAAGAGACTACAGATGCTGGAATCTATATCAAAACGAAATTTCAGAACTTGGGAAAAGCAGCATTTGTGGAGGCAAAATGAT